>NC_092740.1:103962859-104245359 GCF_047496795.1 Chiloscyllium punctatum | reverse complement strand
ACCACTGCCCCCCCTTTATCCGCTGGCTTAATGGTGAGGTTGGGATTGGAGCAGAGGGATTGGAGGGCTGCGCGTTGTGAGGGTGAGAGGTTGGAGTGGGGGAGGCGGGTCGACAGGTTGAGGCGATTCATGTCCCAGCGGCAGTTGGAAATGAAGAGGTCGAGGGCAAGTAATAGGCCAGCGCGGGGTGTCCAGGTGGATGCAGTGTGTTGGAGGTGGGCAAAGGGGTCCTCGCAAGGTGGGCGGGAGTCCTGATTCTGAAAGTAAGCTCGGAGGCGGAGGCAACGGAAGAATTGTTCGATGTCACGGCGTGTATTAAATTCATTCTTGCGTGGACGGACTCACCTTCATCCCCCTCCGTCCACGAGTCTGTGTGTGTGAGAGAGAGAGTATGTGTGTGTGAGAGAGAGACTGTGCGTATGAGAGAGAGAGAGAGGGAGACTGTGTGTGTGAGAGAGAGAGACTGTGTGTGTGTGTGAGAGAGAGAGACTGTGCGTGTGTGTGAGAGAGAGAGAGAGACTGTGTGTGTGTGTGAGAAAGAGAGACTGTGTGTGTGAGAGAGAGAGAGACTGTGTGTGAGAGAGAAAGAGGCTGTGTGTGTGTGAGAGAGAGAGAGAGACTGTGTGTGTGAGATAGAGAAACAGAGACTGTGTATGTGTGAGAGACGGTGTGTGTGAGAGAGAGAGAGAGAGACTGTATGTGTGTGTGTGAGAGACAGACACAGACAGACTGTGTGTGTGAGAGAGAGACTATGTGCGTGAGAGAGACAGAATGTGTGTGAGAGAGAGACTGTGTGTGTGTGTGTGTGTGTGTGTGTGTGAGAGAGAGAGAGAGAGAGAGAGAGACTGTGTGGTGTAAGAGAGAGAGACTGTGTGTGTGAGAGAGAGAGAGAGACTGTGTGAGAGAGACAGAGACTGTGGGTGTGTGAGTGAGAGACTGTGTGAAGGAAAGACTTTGTGTGAAAGAGAGGGACTGTGTGTGAGAGAGAGAGACTGTGTGTGTGAGAGAGAGACTATGTGTGTGTAAGAGAGAGACTGTGTGTGTGTGAGAGAGAGAGAGAGTGAGAGACCGTGTGTGAGAGAGAGAGAGAGAGAGAGAGACCGTGTGTGTGTGTGAGAGAGAGAGACTGTGCGTGTGTGTGAGAGAGAGAGAGACTGTGTGTGTGTGTGAGAAAGAGAGACTGTGTGTGTGAGAGAGAGAGACTGTGTGTGAGAGAGAAAGAGGCTGTGTGTGTGTGAGAGAGAGAGAGAGACTGTGTGTGTGAGATAGAGAAACAGAGACTGTGTATGTGTGAGAGACGGTGTGTGTGAGAGAGAGAGAGAGAGACTGTATGTGTGTGTGTGAGAGACAGACACAGACAGACTGTGTGTGTGAGAGAGAGACTATGTGCGTGAGAGAGACAGAATGTGTGTGAGAGAGAGACTGTGTGTGTGTGTGTGTGTGTGTGTGTGTGAGAGAGAGAGAGAAAGAGAGACTGTGTGGTGTGAGAGAGAGAGACTGTGTGTGTGAGAGAGAGAGAGAGACTGTGTGAGAGAGACAGAGACTGTGGGTGTGTGAGTGAGAGACTGTGTGAAGGAAAGACTTTGTGTGAAAGAGAGGGACTGTGTGTGAGAGAGAGAGACTGTGTGTGTGAGAGAGAGACTATGTGTGTGTAAGAGAGAGACTGTGTGTGTGTGAGAGAGAGAGAGAGTGAGAGACCGTGTGTGAGAGAGAGAGAGAGAGAGAGAGAGAGACCGTGTGTGTGTGTGAGAGAGAGAGAGAGAGAGACCGTGTGTGAGAGAGAGAGAAGGACTGTGTGTGTGAGAGAGAGACTGTGTGTGAAAGAGAGACTGTGTGTGTGAGAGAGAGAGACTGTGGGAGCGTGAGAGAGAGACTGTGTGTGAGAGAGAGACACTGTGTGAGAGAGTAAGAGACTGTGTGTGTCAGAGAAAGAGTGAGTGAGACTGTGTGTGAGAGACTGTTTGTGTAAGAGAGAGAATGTGAGTGAGAGAGACTGTGTGTGTGAGAGAGAGAGACTGTACATGTGTGTGTGAGAGAGAGAGACTGTGTGTGTGAGAGAGGGATTTTCTGTGTGTGTGAGAGAGAGAATGTGTGCAAGAGAGACAGAGAGAGAGACTGAGTGTGTGAAAGAGAGCGAGAGAGACTATTTGTGTGTGGGAGAGAGAGACTGTGTGAGAGGGAGAAGGACTGTGTGTGTGAGAGTGAGAGAGACTGGGTGAGTGTAAGAGAGAGAGACTGTGAGAGAGAGAAATGGACTGTGTGTGTGAGAGAGGGAGAATGTGTGTGCGTTTGTGAGAGGGAGAAGGACTGTGTGTGTGAGAGAGAGGCTGTGAGTATGTGTGTGAGAGAGACTATGTTTGCGTGTGAAAGAGAGATTGAGTGTGTGAACAAGAGACTGTGGGAGAGAGAGTGTGTGAGAGAGCGAGAGTGTGTGTGTGGGGGGGGAGAGAGATTGTGAGTGTGTGTACAAAAGAGAGACTGTGTGTGTGAGAGAGAGAGAGACTGTGTGTGTGTGAGAGAGAGAGAGAGACTGTATATGCCTGAGAGAGAGAGAGCGAGACTGTGTGCCTGTGAGAGAGAGAGAGAGGCTGTGTTTGTGTGTGTGTGTGTGTGTGTGTGAGAGAGAGAGAGAGACTGTGTATGTGAGAGGGAGAAGGACACTGTTTGTGTGCGTGTGTGTGTGTGTGACAGAGAGAGACTGTGTGAGAGAGAGAGAATGAGAAAAGGATTGTGTGTAAGATAGAGAGATACAGTGTGTGTGTGTGTAAGTGCAAGAGAGACTGTGTGAGTGAGAGAGAGAGATTGTGTGTGTGTGAGAGAGACAGTGTGTGTGTAAGAGAGAAAAAGACTGTGTGTGAGACAGAAAGAGAAAGGGACTGTGTATGTGTATGTGTGAGAGAGAGAGACTATGTGTGAGAGAGAGAGACTGTGTGTGTGTCAGAGAGGGAGAGAGAGTGTGTGTGTGAGAGAGAGAGAGAGTGAGACTGTGTGAGAGAGAGAGACTGTGTATGTGACAGAGACTGTGTGTGTGAGAGAGAAACTGTGTCAGAGAGAGAGAGACTTTGTGTGAGAGGGAGAGAGTGAGACCGTGTGTGGGAGAGAGACTGTGGGTATGTGAGAGAGAGAGAGACTCTGTGTGTGAGAGAGAGAGAGGGAGAGACTGTGTGTGTGAGATAGACAGAGACTGTGGGAGAGAGAGACTGTGAGAGAGGGAGAGACTGTGTGAGAGAGAGATTGTCTGTGGGTAAGAGAGAGAGAGAGAGAGAGAGACTGTGTGTGGGAGAGAGAGACTGCGGGGGAGAGAGAGAGAGAGAGACTGTGTGAGACAGAGACTGAGAGAGGGAGAGACTGTGTGATTGTGAGAGAGAGAGAGACTGTGTGAGAGATTGTCTGTGGGTATGTGTCAGAGAGAAAGAGAGAGAGACTGTGTCAGAAAGAGAGAGTGAGAGAGACTGTGTGAGAGAGACAGACTATGTGTGAGAGACTGTGTGAGAGAGAGTCTGTGTGTGTCAGAGAGAGAGACTGAGAGAGTGTGTGTGTGAGAGAGAGAGACTGTGTGTGAGAGAGACTGTGTGTGTGGGAGAGAGACTGTGTGTGAGTGAGAGAGACTGTGTGTGAGTGAGAGAGACTGTGTGTGTGTGAGAGAGAGAGAGAGACTGTGTGTGAGAGAGAGCGAGAGATCAATAATGTTTGTGAGAGAGCAAGAGAGAGAGACTGTGTGGGCGAGAGAGAGGGAAAGACTGTGTGTGAGAGCAAGAGAGAGAGATTGTGTGAGAGAGAGAGACTGTGTGTGAGATAGAGTGAGCAAGAGAGGGAGACTCTGTGTGTATGAGAGAGACCAAAAGAGAGAGACCAAAACTGTGTGAGGGAGAGAGCAAGAGCGAGACTGTGTCAGAGAGAGAGAGAAAGAAACTGTGCGTGGGAGAGAAAGAGAGCGAGCTAGCGAGAGAGAGTATGTGAGAGAGAGAGACTGCATGTGAAAATGATGGTGAGAGAGAGACTGCAAGTGAGAGAGAGCGAGAGACTGTGTGTGAGAGTGGGAATACTGAAATAAGAGGGAGCTCTTGTGATGCAGTTGGTAGTGTCCCTGTCTCTGAGCCAAAAACTCCATCTTAAAGTCCCACTTCAGGACTTGGTGACCAATGAAATTGTGTTCATTTGTTGACTACATGGATTGAGTGCTAACCTACAAATCCTTCCATTAGAGCAATTCCTGGTCAGCTGTGTGAGGAATGGAATGTAGATGCCTCTGACTTTTCATCCAATGCTCCAGACTACAACATGCATGGAAAACTCAGAGTGATCAGTAAACTACCATCTTGTGTAAAAGGATAACACCTGGTTGGGCCTATTAAGATTTTCCAATTTCTGACTTGTTTTATTTGATAAGAATTGTTTAAAGTAAAGATAAAAACTTGTTAAAGTATGATTGTTATTGTCTCCTTGTAGCCCAAGTCAGCGGATTTCAGAGAAGGCAATCCGCTCCCTTTTGTGATAGATACAGACAACTAAGACCCCCAGGTCGAAACAAACATGGAGGTCTGGAGTTTCGTGGGATTTTAGGAGAGACAGTAAATCCAAACACACCACTGGAGAAACAAGTGTAAGTCAGTGTTTTGTATTTCTGTGTTCCCTATTAACTTCTTAGATAATCCATTAAAGAATTAATCAATTCATTAAATATGCACAGCCTATGTCTGCAGAGTACGTAATTGTAGCTGGAGAAATACAGTTCAAATTGTTTCCATTTATGCTGCCAGTATCTGAATCTGGTTTGAAAATTAATATTCTAAGATAAATGACTGAATGCTGAGTTTATGTTTAGACTGTGTGGATTGAACCTGACAGGGATTCTAGGTTACTTGTCATATGTCAAATTGTTTCCTGAAATAATTATGCATGAACACAGAATGAAATTGGGTTTGTTTTGTTGCAAGAGTGAACTAAAATTATGCCTCCAGCAGTTTTTAGCCAAGGATTGAGTAGGTTGGGGTGGAACTATAAAATAATCAGTAAAAAGGAAATAAAATTAATACTGAAGTATGTAAAGATTTCAAATTCATTGTTTGGTTCCCTATTTTCTCCTTTGCCCCTTGCTTTTGGTGAATGCACTGGTTTTATTTGTTCTTGTCATGTATTGTCAAGATACAGTGAAAAGTATTGTTTTGCATGGTATCCAGGCAAATCATACCTTTCATATGTTAATCAAGATAGTAGAACAGAATGCAAAATATAGTGTTACAGCTACAGAGAAGGTGCAAATAAAGGTCAGCTTTAATATATGAGAGGTCATTCAAAAGTCTAAAAACAGCAAGAACAGGCTGTTCTTGAATCTGTTGGTATGTGTTTTCAAACTTTTGTATCTTCTGGACAGAAGAGAGTATAGCCCCAATGGGAGAGATCTTTGATTATGTTCTCGAGGTAGCGGGAAGTATGATGGAGTCATTGGGTGGAAGCCTGGTTTGTGTGATGGCCTGGACTACATTCAGAACTCTGTAATTTCGTGCAAGCTTGGGCAGAGCAGTTGCCACAACAAGCTGTGCGCATCTGGATAGAATGCTTTCTGTGCATCTATAAAGTTGATAAGAGTAATTGTGGACATGCCAAATTCCCTTAGCCTTCTGAGGGAGTAGAGGCATTGAGGTACTTTCTGAATGAGTCATAATATCAGATGCTTCAGTACAACCTGTCCAAGTCAACCAAGTGCCTGTGTTTGACCCGTATCCCGCTAAGTTGAAAAGTGTGGTGCTGGAAAAAAAATGCAGCAGATCAGGCAGCATCCGAGGAACAGGAAGTCGACATTTTGGGCATTCCCTTCATCAGCTTTTTGACTTTGACACTCCAGCATCTGCAGTCCTCACTTTCTTCAAATCCCTCTAAACCTTTCCTATTCATATACCTATCCAAATGTCTTAAATGTTGTAACAGTACCTGCAAATACAACTTGCTCTGGCAGTTCATTCCATATATGAAAGACCCTCTGTGTGGAAAATATCTCTCAAATCCTTTCTAAATCTTTCACCACTCACCTTAGAAATATGGCCTCTAATTTTTACCCTAGAGAAAACACCTTTGCTATTCCCCTTATATATGCCCTCATGATTTGCAGAATCAAGATGGATAGACCCAACAGATCGTTGGTGACGTTTGTCCTTAGGAATTTGAAGCTCTTGACATCTCCACAATTGATACAGAGAGGAGCATGTCATCCACTCCGCTTCCTTTATTTTGCTGACATCAAGGGAGAGATTGTTGACTTTACATCATATCATCAAGCTCTCTATTTTTTTACTGTACTCTGTCTCATCAAGGTGGTGTCATCAGCAAACTAGAGCAGAATTTGGTCACACAGTCATATATGTATAAGGAGCATAGAATTGGCTGAGTATAATGCCTTGTGGGGCACAGATGTTGAGGGTTATCATGGAGATGGTGTTGTTACCTATTCTCACTGATTTCTGTCTGTGGGTCAGGAAGTGGAGGATCCAGTTGCAGAAGGGGAAGCAGAGTCCTCAATCTCAGAGTTTGGTCAGAATTATGGTGTTGAAGGCAGAGCTAAATTCAGTAAGTAGTAGAGTGACATATGTGTCCTTGTTATCCACATGTTCCAGGGGCGAGTTTAGGGCCAGGGAGATGGCATCTGCTGTTGCATCGCTTAGTGATTTGTAATGGATCAAGGCAATCTGGGAGGCTGGAGGTAATGTGTGCGACTGTTAGCCTTTTGAAATACTTCCTAATGATGGATGGCAGAGCCACTGGGCAGAAGTCATTAAGATTAGATTAGATTAGATTACTTACAGTGTGGAAACAGGCCCTTCGGCCCAACAAGTCCACACCGACCCGTAACCTACCCATACCCCTACATCTACAACTACATCTACCCCTTACCTAACACTACGGGTAATTTAGCATGGCCAATTCACCTGACCTGCACATCTTTGGAGTGTGGGAGGAAACCGGAGCACCCGGAGGAAACCCACGCAGACACGGGGAGAATGTGCAAACTCCACACAGTCAGTCGCCTGAGGCGGGAATTGAACCCGGGTCCCTGGCGCTGTGAGGCAGCAGTGCTAACCACTGTACCATCGTGCCGCCCACTCAGGCACAAACTCAGATCAGAGTAAGGAAGTTAAATATGTCTGTGAATACCAACACCAGCTGATCCATGCAGGATCTGAGTGCACAGCCAGGGACTCCATCTGGTCAGTCACTTCCTGTGTGTTCACTTTCAAAAAAGCTGATCTGACTTCTGAGGCAGTAACTGTGACTAAAAGTGCAATCGAGGCTGTGAGAGTAGGTGCATCATTTCACTGACCTTCTGTTCAAAATGTGCATAGAATGCATTGAGTTCACTAGAGAGAGATCCATTGTTACCAGCAATTCTACTTGACTTCACTTTAATAGGGAGTGGATCTCCCGGTTCATCTATTGTTTCCGGTCGGGGAACTCTCGAACTAACTTCTTTAGCACACAGTCCTCTACACATTCACTGATGAAATCTGTGATGATAATGGCATTCTCATTTAGGTTGGCAGAAATCATGTAGGTGCTCATCTGTTACCACAGAACAACACTGTATGCCTTTCTGCAGTGGGAGAGCACTTTGGTGAAAGTGATCACAGCTGCCTCACATTTACCATAGTCTTGGAGAGTGAAAGGAGCAGTTACCAAGGGAAGATATTTAATTGGGGAAAAGGAAATTATGATGCTATCAGACAGGAGTTGGGAAGTACAGACTGGGAGCAATTGTTCCACAGAAAGGGCACAGCAGACATGTGGAGACTATTTAAGGAGCAGTTGTTGCAAGTGATGCACAAATTTGTTCCTCTGAGACAGGTAAGAAGGGGTAAGATTGAGTAACCTTGGATGACGAGAACAGAGGAATTATTGTCAAAAGGAAGAAGGCAGCTTACGTAAGGTGGAGGAAGCAAGGATCTAGCACAGCTTTAGAGGATTACAGGTTTGCTAGAAAGGAGCTCAGAAATGGACTGTAGAGAACCAGGAGGGGGCACGAAAAAGGCTTGGCAAGAAGGATTAGAGAGAACCCAAAGGCATTTTACTCATACATGAGGAATAAGAGAATGATCAGGGAGAAGGTAGGGCCAATCAGGGATAGCGAGGGAACTTGTGCATGGAGTCTGAACAGATAGAGGAAGCCCCAAATGAGTTTTTTGCTTCGATTTTCACCAAGGAAAGGGAACTTGTTGTAAATGAAAACTTAGAGGAGCTGGGATACAGTCTTGACCAGATGGAGATTGATGAAGTTGATGTACTAGAAATTTTGGAAAACATTAAGATTTATAAGTTCCCAAGGCCAGACCAGATTTATCCTCGGCTGCTCCGGGAAGCGAGAAAGGAGGTTGCTAAGCCACTGGTGAGGATATTTGCCTCCTCACTCTCTACAGGAGTTGTACCGGAGGATTGGAAGGAGGTGAATGTTGTTCCTCTTTTCAAGAAGGGTAATAGAGAAATCCCTGGCAATTACAGTCAGTCTTACGTCTGTGGTCAGCAAAGTTGTAGAAAGAATTCTGAGGGATAGGATTTATGACTATTTGGCAAAGCATTGTGTGATTAAAGGCAGTCAGCATGGCTTTGTGAGGGGCAGGTCATGCCTCGCAAATCTTATTGAGCACTTTGAGGAGGTGTCAAGATAGATCGACGACGGTCAAAAAGTGGATGCGGTGTATCAATGCAAGGCTTTGATAAGGTTCCCCATGGTAGGCTCATTCATTAGGTCAGGAAGTATGGGATACAAGGAGATTTGGCTATCTGGATTCAGAATTGGTTGGCTGACAGAAGGCAGAGAGTGGTTGCAAATGGAAAGTATTCTGCCTGGAAGATAGTGTTGAGTGAGGTCCCGCAGGGCTCTGTTCATGGGCCTCTGCTCTTTGTAGTTTTTCTAAATGACTTGGATGAGGAGGTTGAGGGGTGGGTTAGTCAAATTTGCAGATGACACAAAGGTTGGAGGTGTCGTTGATAGTAAAGAGGGCTACTGCAGGCTGCAGTGTGACATAGAGAGGGTGCAGAGCTGGGCTGAGATATGGCAGATGGAGTTCAACCTGGATAAATGCGAAGTGATACATTTTGGAAGGCCGAACCCGAATGCTGAATATAGGATTAAAGATAGGATTCTTGGCAGTGTGGAGGAACAGAGGGATCTGGGTGTGCAAATACATAGATCCCTCAAAGTTGCCACCCAAGTGGATAGGGTTGTTAATGAAATTCAAAACACCATATGCTTTCTTAATAGGGGATCGAGTTTAAGAGCCGCGAGGTTTTGCTTCAGCTCTACAAGTCCCTCGTGAGACCACACTTGGAATTTTAAGTCCAGTTCTGGTCACCCTACTATAGGAAAGATGCAGAGGCTTTGGAGAGGGTGCACAGATGATTTACCAGGATGCTGCCTGAACTGGAGGGCTTGCCTTATGAAGAAAGGTTGAATAAGTTCGGACTTTTCTGACTGGAGAGAAGGAGGAAGAGAGAAGACCTGATCGAGGTGTACAAAATAATGAGAGGAATAGATAGAGTCAATTGCCAGATACTTTTCCCCAGGGCAGGATTGACTGGTATGAGAAATCATAGTTTGAAGATATTAGGAGGAAGGTATAAAGGAGATGTCAGAGGTAGGTTCTTTTCACAGAGAGTTGTGAATGCGTGGAATGCGTTGCCAGCTGTGGTGGTGGAAGGAGAGTCATTGGGGATATTTAAGTGACTGCGCATGGATAGCAGTGAGTTAAGGGGCACGTAGGTTAAGTTTTTACATTAGGATTAAATCTCGGCACAGCATTGTGGGCCAAAGGGCCTGTTCTGTGCTATGCTTTTCAATGTTCTAATGCTATGTAGTCCATCTGGTGGATTGGGCACTCCGGAGAGTATTGTTCTCGGTCTGTTTGAACCTCAATTTCTGGACTCCATAATGTCTAGTAGGGCCAAGTGGTCAGGTCTCTGATTGGTATCCAGATCAGGCCTTAAAGAAGCCAAGAAGTGTCTGGGCTGTATGTTGGCATGCTCGCAGTTTCAGTGTCAGCACCAATTGGGCCCTGTTGGTACATGCAGTCAGGCAATCCAGAAGGTCCCAGTCTTTGTTGGGTCAGATCCAGTCAGGTTTGGCCAGTTGGTTGTATCCAGAGATAAAAGATCTCGAAGTAGATTTAATAAAGCTCTGTTAGTAATTCTCACAGACGTAAAATTGAGTTTTAAAAGAAAAGAAAGAATATGAAAGATGTGTGGAGATGATCTTCGAGCAAAGAGTTGCCATGTTCCAGTGCCATTCTTACTGGATCCAATGCTGACAAGTTATTCAACTGTAAGCAACATCACAGTTGCTCAAAGTGGTCCTGCTCACTAAAGGGATGGAAGATATCATAAATACTGCTACCACACAGCACCTGCTCAGTAATGCACAGTTTGGGTTCTGCCAAGGCAACACAGTTCCTGACCTAATTATAGTCTTGGTTTAAACATGACAAAAAGCTAGTAAGAGTGACAACCCTTCATATCAAGGTCACATTTTGACTGAGCATCAACAAGCTGCATATGTTAATTCCATAAGTAGAGCATATCTCATTCAGTCAATGTTCAATTCAACCTTCACGCACTCAATCAATGAAACAAACTGCATTCATTTAATGAATCGATCTGCGTTCATGCATTCAATGAATCAAACTGCACTCATTCATTCAATGTGTAGAGCTTTCCTCATTCCTTCAATGTCTCGAGATTAAATCATTCATTCAAAGAATCAAACTGCTTTCATTAATTCATTGAATCAAACTTCATTTATTCATTCCATGTACCTCACGTTATTCATTGATTCAATGAAACAAATTTAGCTCTGACATTTAATAAATCAAACTGCATTCATTCCTTCAATAAAACAAACTTCAATCGCACATTCAATGAATCATTATTCATTGATTCAATGAAATACACTATACTCATTCTTTTAATGAATCCAACTGCACTCACTCATTCATTGAAAGAAACTGCACATGTGAATTCAATGACTAGAGCTCCTCTCATTCATTCAATGCATCGAGTTTAACTCATTTATTCAAAGAATCAAACTGCATGCATTCATTCATTGATTCATTGAATGAGTGATTGGAGTTTGAATCAAACGTTTTCATTGTTTCAATGAAACAAACTGCACTCACTCATTTAATGACTCTAACTGCATTCATTCATTCAATGAATCAAACTGCACATACGAATACAATGAGTAGAGCTTCTGTCATTCATTCAATGTCTTGAGCTTAATTCATTCATTCAAAGAATCAAGCTGCATTCATTCATTCAATGAATCAAAACGTTATTCATAGATTTAATGAAGCAAACTGAACTCATTCATTTAAAGAATTACACTGCATTCAATAATTCAATGAATCAAACATTATTCACTGATTCAACGAAACCAACTTAACACATGCATTTAATGAATCAAACTACTATCATTCATTCAATGAAACAAACTGCATGTGTTAATTCCATGAGTAGAGCATATCTCATTCAGTCAATGTCGCGACTTTTACGCATTCATTCAATGAAAGAAACTGCATTCATTCATTCATTGAATCAAACGTTATTCATTGATTCAATGACACAAACTTAACTCTTTCATTTAATGAATTGAACTACATTCATTAATTCAATGAATCAAACTGCATTCATTCATTCAATTAAATAAACTGCACGCCTTAATTCATGGGTAGAGCTTCTCTCATTCATTCAATTTTTAGAGCTTAACTCATTCATTCAAAGAATTGCACTGCATTCATTTATTATATCTAACTTGAATCATTCATTCAATGAAACAAACTTAACAAATGCATTTAAAGAATCAAACGGCATTCATTCATGTACTGAAATGAACTGCATTCATTCATTGAATGAAACAAACTCACGTGTTAATTCAATGAGTAGAGCTTACCTCATTCAATTTCTCGAGCTTCACGCATTTATTCAATGAAACAAATGTTATTCATTGATTCAATGTAACAAGCTTAACTCATTTATTTACTGAATCCAACTGCATTCTTTCATTCAAAGAATCAAACTGCATTCATTCATTCAACAAAACAAACTGCACTTTGTAATTCAATGAGTAGAGCTTCTCTCGTTCATTCAATGGCTCGAACTTAACCCATTCCATTAAAGAATTACATTGCATTCATTCGTTCATTTATCAAACATCTATCATTCATTCGATGAATCAAAACTTATTCATTGCTTCAATGAAACAAACGTAACTCATTCATTTAATGAATCCAACTGCATTTTTCATTCAGCCAAGCAAACTGCCTTAATTCATTCATTCAATGAATCAGACTGCACTTATTAATTCAATGAAACAAACTGCTTTATTGAATTTAATGAGTCAAGCTTGTCTCATTCATTCAATACACCCAGCTTAACATATTCATTCAAAGAATCAAACTGCATGCATTAATTCATTGAATCAAACGTTACTCAATGAATCAATGAAACAAACTGAACTCCTTCATGTAATGAATCTGACTGCATTCATTCATTCAATACATCAAATGGCATTCTTTCATTCAATGAATCTAACTGCCCTTAGTCATTCAATGAAACAAACTGCCAGTGTTAAATCAATGAGTAGAGCTTCTCTTATTCATTCAGTGTCTGTGTTTAACTCATTCATTCAAAGAATTACACTGCATTCATTCATTCAATGAAACAATCTTCAATCATTCATTCAATGAATCGAGATATTAATTGATTCAATGAAACAAAGTTAACTCATACATTTAATGAATCAAACTGCATTCATTCATTTAATGAATCAAATTTCAATCGTTCATTCAATGAATCAAACGTTTTTCATTGATTCAATGAAACAAGCCAAACTCATTCATTTAATGATTCCAACTGCATTCATTCATTCAATGAATCAAACTGCACTCAATCATTCGTTGAACAAACGTCATTCATTGATTCAATGAAACAAACTTAACTCAATGCGATTGTGCCACCATATTCACCTGTCTATCAATGTCAGACTCCCTCATCACTCTTCTGAGTCTTGGATATTTCCACCCGTGCCCTGGCACCTCCTACCTTGATCATAGAATATCTATTTCCCGTGTCAGGTGTCCCTTTGGAAATGGTGGCTACTACTAAGTGCCAGTCACTGGCGCCGCATGGATCCCTGCGTAAATATTTATTACCCCATTTGTAGTCGTCCTGGTTTCTAAACAGCCATGGGTCACATGTGAAGGTCCCCTTAGTACCCTCAGTTAAGATTACCATCTGCAGCTGTATCCCAAATGCCCCTGCCCTTATAAGGGCGCTTGCTAAAAGTGTGAGCTGGGGCAGCCCCATATTCATATGAGGCTTCTAATCACTACTTGCACTTAATTGGTTCCAGTGTTGTCCGATGTCTCCTCAGGCCCAGCTACACGCTTGCAATGGCTGGCGTATATCCACGTGGCTCTTTCTGTGATCTTAACAGCTGTCTGTGTCGTAAAGAGCACTTGAAACAGTCCCATCCACCTCTTCGCCTTCCAGTTTTTCTTCCTTAAGTCTTTCATCACTATCCAGTCTCCAGGTTTCAGATCGTGCAGACTCCCTTCTGCTGTTTGGGGTAGTGCTGCTTTCACTTGATTCTGTATTTGAGACAAAAGTGCAGAGAGTTTTATATAGTAACACAACATCTCATCCTCACAATGGCCTATTATCTGCCAATTCTTGTATTGGGCGGTCTATCTCAAACGGGCCAAGATTAGCTCTTCCTCTCCTCCTAGATCTCATATACATTAGCACAATCAGAAGTGCCTTTGTCCATGTCACCCCTAGTTCCTCACAACATTTTGTCAATTTATGTTTTAGGGTAGTATTTTCTCTTTCCCCACTGCCCCACCGCTCGCTGGGTGGTAGGCACAGTGTTGTTTCATGTTTATCCCCGAATAATCACTGATCTGCTGTAAGGCATTATTGATAAATGATGTCCCATTGTCACTACTAGGCCTTTCAGGGATGCCCCATCTCGGAATTATCTCAGTTAGCAAAGGCTTTGGCTACTGTACTGGAAAACATATCAACTATTACCAGACACTTTCACTGGGAGTTAGTTCAATAAAATCCATCTGTAAATGTTCAAAGGGTTTTTGGAGTTGGGAGTGTGCTGCCTGACTCATCTGTATTCCCCTCCGCACGTTATTAGTGGCACAGATAACACAACGTTCAATATATTTCTGGGAGTTAATGAGTAAATCGCTTAGCGTCAGACATCCCCCCTTTTGACACATGGTCCTTATCGTGTGTCAGCTTGGCATAGAATGGAAATAATGATCGTGGTAGACAGGGTTTACCATTGGGGCCACACCATACTCCTTCCCTCACGCTGTATCTTGCTTTCATCCACTCACACTTTTCTTCCAGCCTGGCCTGTGACTGTAACTCCCATATGTCTGTTGTTGGGGTACAAATGTTTGTCATACACATGTCAATCTGATCACTTGGCAGCTGCTGGGCTGCCGTTCTTGCTGCTGAGTCTGCCCTTGCATTGCCTTGGGAAATAAAATCATTATTTTTCGGGTGGGCTTCATATTTACACACAGTGGTTGATTTAGGCAATAGGACCACTTCCAGGAGATCAGAAGTCTGGCCATGGTGTGTGATGGGCTCTCCGGTGGAGGTCAAGAAACCCCTGTGTTTCCACAGGTTTCCAAAATCATGTTTCCAAATGCATACCTGCTATCGGTGTAAATATTCACCGTCCTTCCCTCAGCCAATTTACAGGCCTCAGTCAAGGTAATCAGCTCCGCTGCTTGCGTTGACAGATGAGAAGGGTGTGATCCCACTTTGACTATCTCATAGGTAGTCACTACAGCAGACCCAACAGAAGTCTGGCCTGTCTCCTTGCTCCTGAATGTTGACCCACCCACAAAAAAAACTCCATATCTGGATTCTGAAGTGTTGAATCCTGCAAATCTGGTCTAGGGCTGCAAATTTCATTAGTTACAGTTACACAATCATGTGGGTCTCCGTCTCCTTCTGTGGGGAGCGGCTGGCAGGGTTGAGGACGTTACATCGTTTTATTTTAATGTTAGGCATCTCCAATAGCACAGTACTGTATCTGCGCCATTGTGCTGCTGACGTGTGTGCGATCTTTCGCTTGGAAAGTAGAAAGGATACTGCATGTGGGACCAGAAGGGTTAATTCATCGTAGCTGACTATATCCCTGGATGCTCAGAACAGCCTTTTCAGCTGCGTGCATGGCTCGCAGGCGTTTAGGCAAGCCTGCCGCTGCTGGTCTAGTTTAGCTGAAAAATATGCTACTGGCCTCAATCTTCTCCCATGATCCTGCAACAGCACAGATGTCATGCAGCCACGCTTCTCATCTACTGTGTGTACAAAAAGCTTGTTTGGGTTCAGAATTCCCAATGTAGGTGTAGTTTGGAGCACCTTTTTTTAATTCAACAAAGGCACTCTCGGCCTCTGGAGTCCACTGCAATGGACTCTGGTTCTGCAAACCTTTGCCATGGACTATGTCACTTTGGGGCGCCTCAAGGGTTGCGTAATGAGGGATAAACATTCTACAGTAGGAGCACATGCCAAAAAAGGATACTAATTATTTTGTTGTGTGAGGCTTTGGAATTTGCTGGATTGCTTGAACTCTGTCTTGACCAATGGCCTTCCCTTGTTCAAATATTAAGTGAGCTGTTGTTGCACAAATTATAGTTTTGCGAGACTGGCTTTGTGCCTTTCCCTCGCTAGATGGCAGAGCAACACAAGGGTATCCTTCTCACATTGTTTCTTTATTGGTGCCACTATCAAGTAATCATCTACATACTGTAGAAGTGCTGACCCCGGGGTTAGAACAAGAATCTCCAGACTCCTGCGTACAGCCTCATTATATATGGTGGGGGACTCACAGTAACCTTGACAAAGTCACGTGAAGGTAGATGATTTCCCTTTGAATGAAAAAGCGAACCAGAATTGACTATCTGGGTGCACCAGTACACTAAAGAAGGCATTTACTAAATCCACAACAGTGAACCATTTACTGTCTGGTGGAATTTGAGCTAATATAATATCGGGGTTGGGAACATTTCAGGCGCGTGGGACAACAGCATTATTGACTGCCTGCAGGTCTTGAACATACCTCTGTTCCTCCAGTTCACCGGGAATGTTTGCCTTTTTGACCGGAAGAATGGGAGTTCTCACCAGTGAGTTTTCACAGGGGATTATCACTCCAGCCTTTAGGAGGGATTCAAAGACTAGAGTAATTCCTTCTATGGCCTCGGGTTTTAATGAATGTTCTGCTCTGCAAGGACGATACTCAGATTTTGGGGTTATCCTTACAGGATCACAGCCTCATACGAGCCCCACAGTTATATTTAATCTTGGTGACATCGGCACCCAGTTTTCGTCCAGGAGACATCTCCTCTCATGTGACGTGGGACGGAACTCGGTACAGAACTTTGTCACTTCTTTGGCGAAATTATTATCTCCAACCTCGCATGAGTCAGGGCAACTGCCCATAGCATTTTACAGGTCTTTCATGGTCCATGGCCGGTGGACCAACACCTGCAACTTCAATCATTGGGGCTTGCAGAACTATCTGGTGAAACAATTGTACGCCAGTACCCTCATCTGACTCCTCATCCATCGGTGGTGGGGGGGGGGGGCGGGGGGAGGGTGATGTGGGTGATCACGAACAGTCCCCAGATGCCTTTCTGTCTTGCAGTAGTTATCCTTCTTTAGGGCTTCTTGTTTCAATTGGTTGTGGGTATGGCACGCTATCGGTGATTCAGCAGACCCTGAGGCAGCGGCTGCTGATGTGGAACCTTCACCAGGCGATCTTGTTGGGGGGCTGTCGGTCTCGGAGGGCAGTCATCAAGGTCAGGATCTGAAACAAACTTAAGACACTGTACATTAGGTTGTTTTCCAAGCGTGTCTGCATGTGTGTTGGTGTTTGTAAGTGTATTTGTCTATCTTCTCTCCTCTCTCTCCTCCAACCTTGACCGCATATTTTACTAAAACTTCCTCCCTCTGGAAAACCACATTCCTTGATCCACAATTCTAACTGCCTTATAGACTCTGGGCCATAATTATTTAGCATGTATTGTATTTTTTGTTGGCCATTCCAAGTCCTGTGTGGACTCTCGTTTTGTTTGCTCTTGCCAGAGCACATTTTTAGTGTAACTGGAAAAGTTTTCAGCTCTCTCTCTCACGTGGTAACGTTACCTTTTCCCTTTGACTTGCTTTCCTACCTCCGGAGGTCCCCTCTCGCATTGAGCACATCCGCCTCAATGCCTTAGTTTTCGTAAACCAAGAAACCACATACCCAGTGTGTCTTTGGCGAGTCCAACTCAGCCAGTGGTGGCTCCAAGGCTAAAACAGCCCTTAAACTCGCTGTCTCTTATGCCATCCGAAAGTCTAATGACCCCTTTTCCTGATTCATTTATTCTCTTAGAATGAGTCTCTATGTAGGAAACTTAAGCCACGACTCTTACCCCGACCCTATTAAATTCAAACCCTGCTGCTAAGGCGATCCACAGATTCCCAGTCCTCTCAAGCAAAACGGCCAATTCAGCGCTCGAGATGAAGTGAAGGGCCTTCGAGGCGGTGACACCTGCGCCTCCTGGGAATCTTCAGAATGCACAAGCCCCCAAATTTACTGTTGTGGAAATTAAATTGACTTGATACAACTGTTGCAAGAGCAAAGAAATGAGCTTCATTTAAATTCTGCAGAATTGACCCAATACATTCAGGAAGATGTCTCATGCAAGGGGTACTTGACCATAATTCAGATATTCTTCTTATACTGTTTCTTACCACACTCTCAAGGGCAAAGACTGGAAAAAATCAAGTTGTTATTCTCTCATCCCCTGGTCATGGGCATAACTTCTTCAGCTTTCACTGAATTCGACTGTCACAAGGTCAAGTTGAATTCAAACAAAGCCAAGCTGTCTCCTGGCCGCAGAGCTCAGCAAAGTGTTGTTTACAAAGCTCGGCACAGCGTTAATTTCAGAAAGGCATTTTCTTTCAGATTTCACAGTAATTGGTGGTGCAGTGGACAGCGAAGAGGGTCACCTCAGATTTCAACAGGATCTGGACCAGATGGGCCAATGGGCAGAGAAGTGGGAGATGGAGTTTAATTCAGATAAATGCGAGGTGCTGCATTTTGGGAAAACAAATCTTCACAGGACTTATACAGTTAACGGTAAAGTCCTGGGAAGTGTTGATGAATAAAGAAACGTTGGAGTGCAGGCTCATAGCTCCTTGAAAGTGGAGTCATAGGTAGATGGGATAGTAAAGGCATTTGGTACGCTTTCTTTCCTTGGTCAGAGTATTGAGTACAGGGGTTTGGAGGTCATGTTGCGGCCGTGCAAGACATTGGTTAGGCCACTGTTGGAATATTGTGTGCAATTCTGGCCTCCTTCCTATCAGAAAGATGTTGTGAAACTTGAAAGGGTTCAGAAACGTTTTGCAAGGATGTTGCCAGGGTTGGAGGATGTGAGCTATAGGGACAGGCTGAGTAGGTTGGACTTGGAACGACGGAGGCTGAGGGGTGACCTTATAGACATTTACAAAATTATGAGGGGCATGGATAGGATAAATAGACAAAGTCTTTTCCCTGGTGTCGGGGAGTCCAGAACTAGAGGGCATAGGTTTAGGCTGAGAGGGGAAAAATATAAAAGAGACCTAAGGGACAACGTTTTCACGCAGAGGGTGTTACATGTATGGACCGAACTGCCAGAGGATGTGATGGAGACTCAACAGACAATCAAGTTATTTTTCAATGTATAATTTCAGTTACATCACACTGTTATTTTTGCTATAAATTCTGTGCCTTACAATTGTGTCCTCCACAACCACCTGAAGGAGCAGCGCTCCGAAAGCTAGTGTGCTTCCAATTAAACCTGTTGGACTATAACCTGGTGTTGTGTGATTTTTAACTTTGTACACCCCAGTACAACACCGGCATCTCCAAATCATGATGACTATCGACACCACTAACTGCCGGCTTAAGGTGGAGAGGATCTCCAAGAAGATCGCACATATCGACACAGACATCAAGTTTCTCCAGAAATGCAGGCAAGCAGGAAAGATCCCAAAAAGCTTACAGATCACGAACCCACTCAAGTCAACCTACAACACAGACTACGCAGAGAAACTTTGCCACCGCACCTCTCACAACCTCGTTAATCCTCCCGTGCACCAACTCGACAGCAGGCACCACAACCTTGAAATTCAGATGGAGTTCAGACTCTCATCCTGCGCTCAGGATATAGCAGTACAATTACGCGACATTGCCAAACAGACAAGGCAACAAAACTACACCACTTACATGCACACCAAGAACAAAAAACTGGAGAAACTTGGCATTCTCACCAGCAATAGCAAAGCCCACCCTGACACCACTGTAGATAACATTGTCACTGCGGGGAAGTCTATTAACAACTTATCGGACCACACCCTTTCGACCGGAAGAGATTGAAGCCCTGATAGGGGTCTCAACTTCTGCCTCACCACCAAAATGGATCCGTTGGTTCTTGCAGCAGACACTGAGGAGTTCATCAGACAAATCATCCGGGAATTCTTTCAAAGTGCAGCAGTGATGTCAATGAGCCCACTGATGAACTGGAACAGTCATCACAGCTATCTGTAGAGAAGCAACCAAAGAAGGTGTCAACTTGGACCCCACCCTGGGCTTGACATGTATGCTCAAACCATCAGGAAATATATAAATGCCAGATTCATCAGCCGTACCCACAAGGTAGAGCAAAACATCACCCATTCACAATGCAATGCCATCCAGGCTCTCAAAACCAATCACAACATTGTCATCAAATCAGCAGCTAAAGGAGGAGCCATTGTCATTCAGAATAGAACAGATTACTGCAAGGAAGTGTACCGACAACTGAACAACCAGGAACACTACAGGCAACTACCAGCTGATCCAGCCAAAGAACACACCCGTGAATTAAACACACTGATCAGGACTTTGGATCTAGTCCTTCAGAGTTCCCTACACACCCTCATCCCATGTACTTCTTGTGTAGGTGACTTCTACTGCCTTCCAAAGGTACACAAAGCCAATACATCAGGATGTCCCATCGTATCGGGCAATGGGACCCTGTGTGAGAATTTCTCCCACTATGTTGAAGGCATCTTGAAACCTATTGTACAGGGGATCCCCAGCTTCTGTTGCAACACCATGGATTTCTTACAGAAACTCAGCACCCACGGGCCAGTCAAACCGGGAACATTCCTCGTCACAATGGATGTTTCCGCACTCATCACCAGCATCCTCCACAATGATGGCATCGCGGCAACAGCCTCTGTACTCAACACCAACACCTGCCAATCTCCAAACACCACCCTACAACTCATCTGCTTTATCCTCAATCACAACATCTTCACCTTTGACAACAGTTCTTCATCCAGACACACGGAACAGCCATGGGGACCAAATTTGCACCCCAATATGCCAACATCTTTATACACAGGTTCGAACAAGACTTCTTCTCTTACGCAGGATCTCCAACCAACATTATACACTAGGTACATTGATGACATTTTCTTCCTCTGGACCCATGGCGAGGCTTCACTGATAAAACTACACAGTGATATCAACAAGTTTCATCCCACCATCAAACTCACCATGGACTACTCTCGACTATCTGTCTCATTCTTAGACACATGCATCTTCATCAAGGATGGACATCTCAGCATCACACTCTACCGCAAACCCATAGACAACCTCACAATGCTACACTTCTCCAGCTTCCACCCAAAACATATTAAAACATCCATCCCCCTATGGACAAGCACTACGCATGTACCGGATCTGCTCAGATGAGGCGGAACGTGACGGGCACCTGGAAGTACTCAGGGATGCCGTCACAAGAACGGGCAGATGAAAGACTCAACAGACAATCAAGGTATTTTTCAATGTATAATTTCAGTTACATTACACTGTAAATTTTTGCTATAAATTCTGTGCCTTACAATTGTGTCCTAAACAATCACCTGATGAAGGAGCGGCGCTCCAAAAGCTCGTGTGCTTCCAGTTAAACCTGTTGGACTATAACTTGCTTTGTCTGATTTTTAACTTTGTTCATCCCAGCCCAACACCTGCATCTCCAAATCTTGGAAAAATATGGACTTATTAACAACAGGAAACATGGCTTTGTGGAGGGAAGTTCAGTCTTAGAACCTTAGAGTTCTTTTAGGAAGTGACAAAGATGATTGAGGGTGGGACAGGACGTTATGTCTACATGGATTTAGTAAGGCCTTTGACAAGGTCCCTATGGCTTATTGAAAAGGTTAAGTCACATGGGATCCATGGTGAGCTGCTAAGATAGATACATAACTAGTTTGCTCATCGAAGACCACACTCTATTAGCAGTGGAAAGTGTTTTCCTGACTGGAGATCTGAGATCAGTGATGTTCCGCAGGAATCAGTGCTGGGGCTCCTATTGTGTTTGTAATATATATAAATGATTTGGAAGAGAATGTAGGTTGCCTGATTAGTAAGTTTGCAGAGGGAAAAAATAGCTGGGACATTAGCAGATACCTTCATATCCTCTTTGACCACAGGTTCATAGGACTGGATGTTAGCTGATATTGTTCCCTTGTTTAAGAAAGGAAGCAGGGACAATCCAGGAAATTATAGGCTGGTGAGCATGATGTCTGTGGTGGGGAAGTTCTTGGAGAAGATGCTAAGGGACAAGATATATTTACTTTTGGAATGAAATGAACGAGTTAGCAACAGGCAGCATGATTTTGTACAGGAAATGTCATGTCTCACCAACCTGATTGAATTTTTTGGAGAGGTAACCAAGACACCTTGATGAGGGAAGGGCTATGAATGTAGTTCAATCTGGACTTTAGTAAGGCACTTGATAAAGTCCCACATGACAGATTGGTACAAAAATTAAAATCACATGGGATTTGAGCTAGGCTGGCTCAAAACTGATGGATACAAAACTGGCTTGGTCATAGAAAACAGAGGGTAGTGGTGGAAGGGTGTTTTTCAGAGTGGAGACCAGTAACTAGTGGTGTTCCGAATGGATCAGTCTTGCGTCCTCTGTTATTTCTAGTATATTTAAATGATCTGGAGGAAAACGTGGGTGGTCTAATTCGTAAGTTTACAGAAGACACAATTGCAGATAGTGTCCACAATTGTGAAAGGATACAACAGGGTATAGTTAGACTGTCAGCTGCGACACAGACATGGCAAATAGAATTCAATCCAGACAAATGCAAAGTGAAGCCTTGTGGTGATTCAAATTTAAGTGTGAATTATACTGTAAATGGCAGTGCTCTTAGGAACATTAACATACAGAAGGATGTTAATGTGTGCAGGCCCACAGACTCCTAAAAGGCAACACAGGTAGCCAAGGTGATTAAGAAGGCATATGTCTTGCTTACCCTCATTGGCCAGGGCATGGAGTACAAGAGTTGGCAAACCATGCTGCAGTTATGTAAAACCCTTGTTCGGCCACATTTGAAGTATTGTGTGCAGTTTTGGTTGTCACACTACCAGAAGGATGCGGAAACTTTGGAGAGAGTGTAGAGAAGGTTCACCAAGATGTTGCCTGGTCTCGAGGGCATTGGCTAAGAGGAAAGGTTAAAAAGACTAGGATTGTTTTCATTGGAAAGACAGTGGCTAAGGGGAGACCTGATAGAAGTCTACAAAACTATGACAGGCATAGTCAGACAAGCATGGGTGGATAGTCAGAGGCTTTTTCTCAGGGTTGAAGTTTCAATTATAAGTGAGCACAAGTGCAAGGTGAGAGGGGGAAAGTTTAAGGGAGATGTGCAAAGGTAGATTTTCATGCAGAGAGTAGTCGGAGCCTGAAACACACTGCCAGAAGAGGTGGTGGAAGCAAGCACTTCGGCGACACTTAAGAGGCATCTGCATTGGTTATACAAATAGGGAGGGAATAGAGGAATATAGACTGAATAAGGTCAGGAGTTTTGTTTTCTAGATTAGTTAGGGCATGATGATTGGCACAGGCTTGAAGGTCAAAGGGCCTGTTCCTCTGCTATACATGCCTTTGATCTTTCATTCTTTTGACAGAAAAATTGATAGCGAGGATTGCCAGATGATGCAGCAGGATATAGATAAGCTGGAGACTTGGTTGGAGAAATAGCAGATGGAGTTTGATCTGGGCAAATGCAAAATAATGAATTTTGGAAAATCTAGTGAAGGAGGAAAGTATATAGTAAATGGCAGAAACCTTCGTAGCATCGAAATACAGAGGGGTCTGGCCAGGCAGATCCACAGTTCCCTGAATATATGGTCAAGAATGCATATGGCATGCTTGCCTTCATCAGTCAGGGCATAGCGTATAAAAAAAAGACAAGTAATTTTGCAATTGTACAGAATTTTAGTTAAGCAAAATTTGGGATATTGTGTTGACACTCTACCAGAAGGTTCTGGAGGCTTTGGAGAGGGTACAGAAATGGTTTACCAGGATATTGCCTAGGTTGGAAGTTACTAACAATAAGGAGAGATTGGACAAATTTGATTTTTTTTCACTTCAACATCGAAGGATGAGGGACAACGTATGTCTTGGATCACAGATCTACCCAGGTGGTTCTTTTGGGTTAAATATAGAAAAGCGAAGACTCAGTAACAGCAATTTGCTTAAATGTGGATGTTTATTAACTAATAATATTGATAATAAGAATGGAAACGAAAGGAGAAAAAGTAAAAAGTCTCACACCCTTCTGCCCATCGGAGACCCCTCGATCGCCAGCTGGTCTGTAGGCTTAGGTTTGTTCCTGGCATTGTTTGCAATTCTGGTCCGAGGTCAAGTCCCTCTCTCGAAATGAAGCTCTCTCTCCCTTACACAGTTTCAAAACAGACAGTATTGAAGCAGCTACAGAACAAAAACAAAGTGCTGATACTGTCTTAACCCCATCAAGGAATGTTCTCAGGACTTGTTCAAGATCATGCAGCTGTCGAATATCATCAACAATTTAGTCCATCATTGACAATCTATTCTCCATGCAGCTGTCAAATATCATCATTAACTTTTAGCCCTTTCACACAACCAATACAGGCCTATCCTATCATAGAAGTTTATCAAATTATGAGAGGAATGGATAGAAATATCAATTACTTAGGGACATTGGTTTAAAGTACAAGGGATAAGTTTAAAGTAAGTATGAGAGGCAGGTTTTTTTTACACAAAGGATGATAAATGCCTGGAATGCTCTGTTGCTGGAGAGGCATCCAATAACAATGTTTTAGAACATAGTACAGCACAGAACAGGCTCTTCAGCTCACGATGTTGTGCCAACCACTGATCCTCATATATGCACCCTCAAATTTCTGTGACCATATGCATGTCCAGTAGTCTCTTAAATGTCCCCAATGACCTTGTTTCCACAACTGCTGTTGGCAACACATTCCATGCTCTCACAACTCTCTGTGTAAAGAATCCGCCTCTGACATCCCCTCTATACTTTCCTCCAACCAGCTTAAAACTATGACCCCTCATGTTAGTCATTTCTGCCCTGGGAAATAGTCTCTGGTTTTCGACTCTACCTATGCCTCTCATTATCTTATATACCTCAATTAGGTCCGCTCTCCTCCTCCTCTTCTCCAATGAAAAAAGTCTGAGCTCAGTCAACCTCTCTTCATAAGATAAGCCCTCCAGTCCAGGCAGCATCCTGTAAACCTCCTCTGAACCCTCTCCAAAGCATCCACATCTTTCCTATAATAGAACTGGACACAGTATTCCAAGTGCTGGGTCCTCTCTTATGCTTCATTTATTTAAGTGAGAATATAGAAAGCATGGTCAGTAAGTTTGCGAGTGACACCAAGATTGCTGATGTAGTGGATAGTGATGAAGGTTATCTAAGATTAAAAAGAGATCTTGATCAATTTGGTCAGGCTGAGGCTTGCAAGTTGTGCTTAATTTGGATAAATGTGAGGTATTGCATTTTGGGTAAACAAACAAAGCCAAGACTTATACAGTTAAAAGTACGGCCTGTAGTAGTGTTGTAGAAGAGAGAGAGATTGGGCTTCAGGTGCAAAATTCTTTGAAGTTTGCATCACATATAGATATAGAGGTTGAGAAGGCATTTATCACCCTTGCCTTCATTTGAGTGGCGGAGATATGTTGAGGTTATACAAGTCATTTGTGAGGCCACTGTTGGAGTATAGTGTCCAGTTCTGGTCTCTGTTATAGGAAGGATGTTATTAAGCCAGAGAGGGCTCAAAAAAGACTCAGCAGAATGTTGCTGGAAATGGAGAGTTTGAATTATAATGAGAGACTGGATAGGCTGTGACTTCTTTCACTGGAACATTATAAAAAAATGAGGGTTATAGACAAGATGAATGCCAGGTGTTTTTTATCCCTGTGTTAAGGGATTTAAAGATTACGAGGCATCTTTTAAGGTGAGAGGAGAAAGATTCTAAAAAGACATGAGGGGCACATGTTTTACACCGAGTGTGGTTCATGTGTGGAATGAACTTCCAGAGGAAGTGGTGAATGCAGGTACAGTTACAATGTTTAAAAGATATTCAGATAAGTATGTGATTTGGAGGGACATATGCCAAGTGCAGGCAGGTCAGACTAGTTTAGTTTGGGATTATGGTTGGCATAACTGGTTGGACCAAAGGGTATGTTTCATTGCTGAATGACTAAGTGGAGAATAGTGGGAAAGTGTGAAATTATCAGTTTGATAATCAGAACTGAAAGTAGAATATGATATTAAAGACAAATCTTGTAAATGTTAATATCCAGAGAGTCATCAATTTGGGAGGCAAATGGTATTATTGCATGGGTTTGAAGTGAAAGAATAAGGAAGTCTTGCTACAATTGTACAGTATTCCAGATAGAGTGCATATTGTGAAGTTTTGGTCTTCATAATTCTGGAGGGACTAACTCTTTTTTAATTTAAATAAAGGACAATTTAAACAAATGAGGATAAAGTTAACTAAAGTGGACTGAGCAGATGGATCAGCAGGAGAAACAGTAAGACAGCAGTGGCAACTTTTAAGGTAATTCATGGCTGTCAGCAAAAATATATCCCAGTAAGGTTAGAAAGAGATGGATAAATCAACCATGGCTAAACAAGGAGAGTATTATGTTGAAAGGAAAGTCATAAAAAAAGGCAAAAGCCAGTGATAGACTGTAGACTGATAAATTCAGAATCCAGAAAAAGAGGATTAAAAACGTAGAGAAAACATAAAAAATGCAAGGAACATAAAAATGACAAGAGTTTATTTAAGTATATAGAAAGGAATTGATAGGTCAAAGTGTCCATAGGGCCCTTTAAAAATGAATCTGGGAGATGATTTTGCAAGGAAATGGCAGACGAAAAAGCAGATATATTACGTTAATAATTATGGTAGAAAATATTTTGAAAATCCCATTATTAAGGGAAAAACGGGAAGATTAAGAACCACTACCATCAGTACAGAAGTAGCATTAAGGCAAAAAGCAGAAAAGTCTCTTTGGCTCTTATGACTTGCATCCAAGTATTCTAAAAGTAGCTGTAGTGTTCGTGGATTTTCCACTAATCCTTATCTTCTGGAAAAGTACTGGAGGATTGGAAAACCTCCAACATGACACCCCTATTCAAAAACAGACAGAAGCAAGCTGGGTAACATTGGTCAATTAGCCTAACATCCAAAAAAGTTGGTATCAATTATAGAGTCATAGAGATGTATAACACGGAAACAGACCCTTCAGTCCAACTTGCCCATGCTGACCAGATATCCCAACCCAATCTAGTCCCACCTGCCAGCACCTGACCCAAATTCCTCCAATCCCTTCCTATTCATATACGCATCCAAATGCCTTTTAAATGTTGCAATTGTACCAGCCTCCACCACTTCCTCCGGCAGCTCATTTCATACACATACCAGCCTCTGCGTGAAAAAGTTGCCCCTTAGGTCACTTTTATATCTTTCCCCTCTCACCCTAAACCTATGCCCTCTAGTTCTGGACTCCCCCACCCCAGGGAAAAGACTTTGTCTATTCATCCAATCCATGCCCCTCATGATTTTGTAAACCTCTATAAGGTGTAATCAAACAGAATCAGCAAGGCTTTCAGAAAGGGAAAATGTGTTTGACTAGCTGAGAGTTCTTTGAGGAAACCCACGAGTGTGAATAGAAGGGAACTAGTAGATATGTTATACTTGGATTTCAGGAAGGCATTCAACAAGGTATCTCAGAAAAGATTAAGTTGCAAGATGAGAGTCCATAGTGTTGGAGGCTGTACATTTGGCATGGATAGAAATGTAGCTAATGGTCAGGAAACAGCAAGTGAGCATAAAAGATTCTTTTCAGGTTGGCAACCTATAGCCAGTGGGGTTCTGCAAGGATCAGGGCTGGGATTACAGCTGTTCACAGCATTTAATAATGACTTGGAGAAATGAAGTGAATGTACTATTGCCAAATTTGCAGATGATCCATAGCTAAGTAGAAAGGCAAGTTGTGAGAAGGATACAAATAGCTTACAGATGATATTTGGGGGAGGCAATGGCCTCCAGAGATTAATCCAGAGACCTACATAATGCTATAAGGACACAGGTTCAAATTCTGTCATAACAGATGGTAGAATTTATGTTCTATAGTAATCTCGAAGTAAGGATTTATTGATAACCATGAAACATTGCCAATTGTCGGGAAAATCCTATCTGATTCATTCATATCTTTTAGAGAAGGAAATCTGCCATCCTTACCTCGTCCATCCAACTTGTGACTCCAGACCACAGTAACAAGGTTGGCTCTCAACTGGGCAATTAAGAATGGGCAATAAATGCTGGTCCAGCAAGTGACACCTCAATTCCATGAATGAATAATTTAAATGATTTGGAGGTGCCAGTGTTGGACTGGGGTGTACAAAGTTAAAAATCACACACAACACCATATTCCAACAGGTTTACAGTATTTGGAAGCAACAGCTTTTGGACTGGTGCTCCTTCATCAGGTGGTTGTGGAGCATAAGACCATAAGACACAGAATTTATAGCAAAAGTTTACAGTGTGATGCAACTGAAATGATATATTGAAAAAAGACCTGGATTGTTTGTTAAGTGTCTCATCTTTTAGAATGACCATGTTGGTTTTGGTTCTTTCATATATAAATCCCAAAACTTTTTTTAAAGTTACATTTTCAAGTGAACTTTAACAACGTCATCAAGAGCCGTAGGGCATGTTCTGCACTATATTGTTGTAATAGGTGCCTTGTCAGCTCAGATAATGCATTGAACGTGTGAACTTAAAGTCTGTCTGTCTGTGCCCCAATGTTCAGACTGATTTGATTTTTAAAAAAGGATTTACAGAATCTAACATGGATTAATGCAGTTTTTGAGCAAAATAGAATGTAATTCTGCAAGTACAAATTCACCCCACAAACTCGTGTGTGTGTGTGTGTGTATAGGGATGTGAGTGTCTGTGAGAAAGTGTGAGAGTGTAAAGGGATATAAGTCTGTGAGAGGGTGTGTGTATGGGTGAGTGTATGGGGCTGTAAATGTGTGAGCATATGAGAGAGGATCCACATGAATCTATGGGTCTGTAGGCTGGTGTGTATGTGCACTTGTGTGCATGTGTGTGAGTGTGTGTAGTGCGGTGGGATCACATGCAGTGTGACATGAACCCAAGGTTCCAATTGAGGCCATCCCCATTGGTTGTGAACTTGGTCATCAGCCTCTCCTCAGCCACTTTTCGTTGTTGCCTGTCCCAAGGTCCACCTTGGAGGATGATCACCCAAAGGTCCGCCACTGAATGTCTCGGACCACTGAAGCATTTCCCGACTGGGAGGAAACATTCCTGACTGGTGATTGTTGTGCAGTGTCCATTCATCTGTTGCCGTTGTTGTTCTCTGCTCGGTCTCGCCAATGTACCATGTTTCAGGGCATCCTTGCCTGCAGCATATGAGATAGACACCGTTGGTTGAGTCACATGAGTATCTGACATAAATGGTGGGAGGTATCCCCATGGGTAATGATGGTATCCATGTTGACACTCTGACACGTCTTGCAGCATCTGCTGTGCAAGGTTGTATGGTGTTGTCCTGAAAGCTGGGCTGTTTGCTGTGAACAATGATCTGTTTGAGGTTTGATGGTTGTTTGAAGGCGAGAAGTGGAGAACGTCTTGGTGAGGTGCTCATTCCTCATCGATAATGTGTTGCAGGCTGCAAAGAATATTATGTAGCTTTTCAGCTCCTGGGAAATACCCTACTACAAAGGGTACCCTATCGGTTGCAGCTTGTGTCTGTCCCCTGAGGAGGTCATTATGCTTTCTCACTGTGGCATGTCGGAACTGGCAGTCAATGAGTTGAGCATCATACCCTGTTCTTATGAGGGCATCCTTGAGTACTTCAAGTGCCTGTCACATTCCTCCTCATCTGAACAGATCCTGTGTATGCGTAGGACATGTCTGTAGGGGATAGCTGTTTTAATATGTTTTGGATGGAAGCTGGAGGAGTGTAGCATTGTGAGGTTGTCTGTGGGTTTGCGGTAGAGTGTGGTGCTGAGGTGCCCAACCATGATGGAAATGCATGTGTCCAAGAATGAGGCAGATGAAGAATAGTCCATGGTGAGTTTGATGGTGGGATGAAACTTGTTAATATCCCTGTATAATTGTTTCAGTGACTCCTCACCATGGGCACAGTGGAAGAAAATGTCATCAATATACCTGGTGTATTGTGTTGGTTGGAGGTCTTGCGTAGAGAAGAAGTCTTGTTTGAACCTGTGCATGAAAATGTTGGCATAATGAGGTGCAAATTTGGCCCCCACGGCTGTTCCGTGTGTCTGGATGAAGAACTGGTTGTCAAATGTGAAAATGTTGTGGTCGAGGATAAAGCGGTTGAGTTGTAGGACAGTGTTCGGAGATGGGCAGTTGTTGGTGTTGAGTACTGAGGCTGTTGCAGTGATGCTGTCATCATGGGGGATGCTGGTGTAGAATGCTAAAATGTCCATTGTGACGAAGAATGTTCTCGGTTTGACTAGTTCGTGGGTACTGAGTTTCTGTAAGAAATCTGTAGTGTTGCAACAGAAGCTGGAGGTCCCCTGTCTAAAGATGCCTTTGACATAGACAGAGGTTTTCACACAGGGTCTCAATTCCTGATATGATGGGATGTCCTGGTGTGTTGGCTTTGTATATCTTCAGAAGGCTGTAGAGGTCACCTATGCGATAAGTACGTGGGATGAGGGCACATAGGGAACTCTGAAGGACTGGATCCAAAGTGTGTTTAGTTCATGGATGTGCTGTCTGGTTGGATCAGCCAGTAGTTGCCTGTAGTGTTCCTGGTTGTTTAGTTGTCGGTACAATTCCTTGCAGTAATCTGCTGTATTCTGAATGGCTCCTCTTTAATAAATAGATTAAGTCAGTTGGCAGAAAATTTGACAAATAGAGTTTAATGTGGGAAAATGTGAAGTTGTTGATTTTGGAAGGAAGAACAAAAGAACACAGTTCTTTAAATGGAGAAAACTGCAGAAGGCTGCAACACAAAGGAACTTGGCGGTATTTGTACACAAAAACATAGAAAGCTAACATGTAATCAGGAATGCCAATGGATCTTATGATTTTTTTCAGAGCTCAAACAGCAGTCACTGTTGCACATTTGTGAGGCTGAGAGTTATGTGAATAGCATGTTTAGAGAAGTAGTCACACTGTAGCTCAGCGGACTGGAAAAAAGAAGGGCACAGCAGTTCAGGCAGCATCCAACGAGCAGATTTCGCTGCTCGTTGGATGCTGCCTGAACTGCTGTGCTCTTCCAGCACCACTAATCCAGTATTTTGGTTTTCAGCATCTGCAGTCATTGTTTTTACCTTGGAAAAAAGAAGGGTATGGGTGAACATGAGGCAGTCAAAGAGGAACAGGCAGATTGTGCAACAGTCCGCTGGACTCTTGCTCACAAATTGATTTTCTGTTTTGGAAGCTAATGAGGGTGCAAGTTCTTCAAGGGAGTGCAGACAGATCCAAGCTTCTAGCACCACAAACGACCTGATTCAACAGGAGCAATAGTAGAAGAAAGCAGAAGCAACAGTGATAGGCTGGGGGGGCATCTTGAAGGGCAGGGGTGACAAGACAGAGGCAGTGGTATATATTTGATTCAATATTAAAAGTAAAATGAGGTATTGCATCAAGAGTTCAGGAAGCCAGGCAGTAGCTTAAAAAGCAGAACTCCAATGATTTTAATCTCTGGCTTACTCCTGGTACCATGAATTAGGAAGTACAGAAACAGGAGAATAAAGCAAATAAATGCATGGCTCAAGTGCTGGAATCAGAGATCATAGACTTTCAGATTGCAGAGGGAGGCTATTTGACTCACTGAGTCTGTCCTTCCTCCCAAAAGAGATACCCAGCTTGTCCCATTCTCCAACCCTATTTTGATAGCTCTCTAAATTCATCATTTTCGAATATATAGCCAACTCTCTTTTAAAACATTGCATGCAATCCACCTCCACCACTCCTCCAGGCAGGCAATTCCACATCCTAATGACTCTGTGAGTACTAATTATTGAAACATCAGCTCATGGAAACAGATATCCTCCTCCTCCCAGTTCAAATTGTTAATAATTTTGAACACCTCAATAAGGTCATCTGTTGATCTTCTCTGTTCCAAGGAGAATCAGCTCAATTTCTCTAATCTTTCCTTGTATCTAAAATCCCTTATTCCTGGTAGTATTCTAGTAAATCTCTTTTGTACTTTCTCTAGGTCTTTTGACATCCTTCCTTCAATAAGATGCCCAGAACTGAACACAATACTCCAAATGTGGTCTGACAAATGATTTGTAGAGTTATATCATCACTTTCTTGCTTTTAAACTCTATTCCTCTGCTTATGAAGCCAAGGATCCTATAAGCCTTAACAACTGTTCCAATGTGCCTGGTAACCTTTTGAAAATTATGCATGTGAACCCAATCCCTCTGCTCCTGTACTTCCCTCAACATTGAGACTGTATTGTCTATATTTTCATATAAAAGTGCATTTGCATTGAATTTCATTCACTAGGTGTCTGCCAATCTGGCCAACTTGTCATCTCCGTCTAAAGTCATTCAGCATCATCCTTACAATTCACTATTTTTCCTACCTTAATATCAGATTTACATTTGGAGATTTTGACGTCCATCTCTAAATAGTTTATATGAATCAGAAAAAACAACAGGTTCCAACATCAATCCTGGGAACACTACTTTCAGGTCATCTCCAGTCTGAGAAATACACATCTCTTTTTTTTTATCTTCTAGCTAACATTAATCCATACTGTGAATGGCCCATCAATCTCATCCATTTCTAATTTACTAACCAACCTTCCACGCGGCACCATGTGAAATGCTTTTTGAAGTCCAAATGTATAACATCCACAGCATTACACTCGTATGTAACCTCACACAAATCAAAAATGGAGTCACAATGGTGAAGGCGGCTTTCAGCATGCTGCTTTCATCAGCAATGATTATAGGAGTTGGGACATCTTATTGTACATGAACAAGATGTTGGTGAGGTCACATTTGGAGTATTGTATGCTGTTCAGGTCGACCTGCTGTAGAAAGGATATTACTAACTGAAAGGAATGCAGAAAAAATTTCCTAGGATGCTACCTCCACTGGAAGGTTTGATTTATAAGGAGAGGGTTCATTAACTGGGACCTTTTCCCCCGGAGCATAGACTGAGTGGTGACCTTATAGAGGTGCATAAAATCATGAGAGGTAAAGATAAGGTAGACAGCCAACATCTTTTCTCCATGGTCGGGAGAACCAGAACTGCTCACAGTATTCCATAGTCTCACCAGCAACTTGTTCAGTTACAATAAGACTTTCCTCCACCACGTTATAAGAGCCAACATACCATTACCTTTCCCGACTATCTGCTGCACTTTGTGCTGACTTTATATGTTTCCTGCACAGTCCCAAGTCCCTTTATGTTGCAGCTTTCTAGAGTTTCTAGAGAACTATATTGTTCTCTCTTCCAAAATGAACAGCTTGTGATTTTCCCACATTGTATTCCATTTACCAAGTTTTTGCCCACTTAGTTACCCTATCAATATGTCCCTGTAAACTGTTTGTATTCCTTTCACAATTTGCTTTCCTGGTTACTTTTGTGTCATCTGCAGACGTGGCTACAGTACGTTTGTTTCTTTCCTCCAAGTCATTAATATATATTGTAAACAGTTCCTGTCCCAGCACTAATACCTGTAGAAGGTCAAGAAGGTCCAGACCAAACTCCCTCAAAATATATTAAGAAGATAGCTTAGACCTGAACTTTTCCTTATTTTTAAGGTAAATTTCAGGGATTGTATTCCAGATGCAATTCAATTGGTCAAACTACTTGACTTTAAGCAAAACACATTTTATTTTTACACCATAGTTAAAACAAAATAGAAATCAAGGAATTATGATTAGATTATGATTTTCCAAATGTTCTGCTATTACTTCCTTAATAAATTATCCCAATGCTTATCCAAAAGTAGCTGTTAGGCTCATCAACCTGTACTTACCTGGGTTTCACTTCTGTCCACTTTTGAATAGGGATGTCACAATAGTAGTTTTCCAATCTTCCAGTACTTCTCCAGAACCCAAGGATTTTGGAAAATTACAACCAGTGCATCTTTGTAGCTACTTGTTTTAGGATCCTAGAGTGCAAGCCATCAGGACCAGGAGGCTTATCTGACGTTAGCTTCATTAGTTTGTCTAATATTACTTCTCTACTTAGCTCCTCCCCCATGTTCTTCAGTACTAATGGCATGCTTGTAGTATTTTCCATCATAAGGACTGATGCAAAATATCTGTTTAACTCCTCTGCAACCTCTTTGTTCCCCACAACTATCTCTCTAAATTCACTTTCGAAGTGGCATATGTTTAATTCGATCCCTCGCTTCCTTTTATAAAGAAGCTGTTTTTGTCAATTTTTATATTCTTCACTGCTTTGCCCTCATACATTTTTTTCTCAATCTTTTTAACCCCGCCTTTGCTAGATTCTGAATGTATCCCAGTCTTCAGGGTTATCACTGACTTTGTTTCCATATATGCGTTCTTTCTTTCAACTCTATACTCTCCTCAACTTCTTTGATCAGCCATGGTTGATTTATTGCTCCTTTGACTTTTTCCTCCTCATTGGGATGTACTTTTGCTGTGGTTAGAAACAGAATAAGAGAGGTCACCCTGTTGGGAGTTTTCTGTAGGGCTCTGATTAGTTCCAGAGATGTAGAGGAGAGGATCGCAAAGATGATTATGAATAGGAGTAAAAGTAACAAGGTAATTGTTTCGGGGGACTTTAACTTTCCTAATATTAACTGAAAACGCAATCATTTGAGTACTTTTAGATGGATCAGTTTTTATCCAATGTGTGCAGGTTTCCTGACACAGTAAGTAGACAGGCCAACAAGGGGCGAGGCCACAGTGGATTTGATACTGGATAATGAACCTGGTCAAGTGTTAGATTTGGAGGTAGGTGACCACTTTGGTGATTGTGATGACAATTCAGTTAAGTTTCCTTTAGCGATGAATAGGGACCCGCAGGGCAAGAGTTATAGCTGGGGGAAAGGCAGTCATGATGTAATTAGGCAAGAATTATGATGCAGAGGATGGGGAAGGAAACTGCAAGGGTTGGGCACAATTGAAATGTGGAGCTTATTCAAGGAACAGTTACTGCATTTCCTTGATAAGTGTGTACGTGTCAGGCAGGGAGGAAGTGGTCGAGCGATGGAGCTGTGGTTTACCAAAGAGTTTGAAGCTCTTGTCAAGAGGAAGAAGGCTTATGAGAAGATGAAAAGTGAAGGCCCTTGGGAGTTACACATTATCCAGAAAAGACCTAAATAAGAGAGCGAAGAAGAGCCGGGTGGACATGAGAAGTCTTTGACAGGTTGGATCTAGGAAAACCCTAAAGCTTTCTATAGGTATATCAGGAATAAAATAATGACTAGAGAAAGATTTGGGTATGTCAAGGGCAGTAGTGGGAGTCTGAAGAGATAGGAGAGGCCCTAAATAGGTGGGCGGCACAGTGGCTAGCACTGCTGCCTCACAGCGCCAGAGACCCGGGTTCAATTCCCGCCTCAGGTGACTGACTGTGTAGAGTTTGCACATTCTCCCCGTGTCTGCGTGGGTTTCCTCTGGGTGCTCCGGTTTCCTCCCACAGTCCAAAAATGTGTGGGTTAGGTGAATTGCCCATGCTAAATTGCCCGTAGTGTTAGGTGAAGGGGTAAATGTAGGGGAATGGGTCTGGGTGGGTTGTGCTTCGGCGGGTCGGTGTGGACTTGTTGAGCCGAAGGGCCTGTTTCCATACTGTAAGTAATCTAATCTAATCTAAATGAATACTTTTGGTCAATATTCACACAGTAAGAAGATAATGTGTCAAGGAAAAAACCAAGATATAGGCTACTAGGCAAGACAGGATTGAGGTTCACAAGGAGGAGGTGTTAGCAATTCTGGAAAGTGTGAAAATAGATAAGACCCCTGGGCCAAATGGGATTCATCCTTGGATTCTCTGGGAAGCGAGGAGATAGCAAAGCCTTTGGCTTTGATCTGTATGTCATCATTGTCCACAGGAATAGTGCCAGAAAACTGGAGGATAGCAAATGTTCAAGAAGGGGAGTAGAGACTACACTGGGAAGAATTATAAGTGATAGCATTTATAATCATCTAGAAAGGAATAATTTGATGCGAGATAGTCAACATGGTTTTGTGAAGAGTAGGTCATGCCTCTCAAACTTTATTGAGTTCTTTGAGAAGATGACCAAACAGGTGGATGACAGTAAAGCCGTTGATTTGGTATATAAGGATTTCAGTAAAGCATTTGATAAGGTTCCCCATGGTGGCTATTACAGAAAATACAAAGGCATGGGATTGAGGGTGATTTAGTGGTTTGGATCAGAAATTGGCTAGCTGAAAGAAGACAGAGGGTGGTGTTTGATGGGAAATGTTCATCCTGGAATTCAGTTCCAACTGGTGTACCGCAAGAATCTCTTTTGGAGTCACTGCTGTTTGTCATGTTTATAAATGACCTAGATGAGGGCATAGAAGGATGGTTTAGTAAATTTGTTGGTGACACGGAGGTCAGCGAGGTTGTGAACAGTGAGGAAGGACGTTGCAGGTTACAGAGGGATGTAGGTAAGCTGCAGAGCTGTGCTGTGAAGTGGCGGGTAGAGTTTACTGCAGAAAAGTGTGAAGTGATTCACTTTGGAAGGAATAACAGGGATACAGAGTATTGGGCGAATGGTAAGATTCTTGGTAGTGTAAATGAGCAGAGGGATCTCGGTATCCAGGTACATAGATCCCTGAAAATTGCCACCCAGGTTGATGGAGTTGTTAAGAAGAGATACAGTGTGTTAGTTTTCATTGGTAGAGGGATTGAGTTTTGGAGCCATGAGGTCATGTTGCAGCTGTACAAAATTCTGGTGCGGCTACACTTGGAGTATTGTGCACAGTTTTGGTCACTTCCTTTAGGAAGGCTGTGGAAGATTTGGGAAAGGTACAGAGGAGAATGTTGCCTGGTATGGAGGGAATGGCTTATGAGGAAAGGCTGACGGACTTGAGGCTGTTTTCATTAGAGAGAAGGTTAAGAGGTGACTTAATAGAGGCATACAAGATTATCTGAGGATTACATTGTGTGGATAGTGAGAACCTTTTTCTGTGGATGCTGCTGTCTAGCACGAACGGTCATAGCTTAAACTGACAGGTGATAGATATAGGACAGATGTCAGAGGTTGGTTCTTTACTCAGAGGTAAGGTAGTAACAGTAACAACAGTAGTGGACTCGCCAACTTTAAGGGCATTTAAATAGTCATTGGATAAATATATGGATGATTATGGAATAGTGTAGGTTAGATGGGCTTCAGATTGGTTTCACAGGGCAGCGCAACAGCCTGTACTGCGCTGTAATGTTCTATGAGAGTCATGAATTACCCCTTTAAATGTGTGCCAATGTTTGCTTACTGTCTTTCCTGCTAATCTAGTCCACTGAGCTGACTCTTTCTTCATTTCTTTGCAATTCTCCTTATTTCAGTTAAACACAGTTGTTTCTAAACTACGTTTCTCACTCTCAAACTGAATATCAAATTCTGTCAAGTTGTGATCATGACTATCTCTGGGATTGTTTATTCAGATCATTTGTTAAACCTTCATTATGTCCATTACCAGATCCAATACCACCTGTTCCCTGGTTAGCTCCTTGACATATGGCTCTACGAAACTATCCCTCGTATATGCTATGAATGTATTGGCCTTGCTGCCCTTTCCAATTTAAATAACACAAACAACGTGAAGATTAAAGTTCCCAACAATTATTGTTCTTTCCTTTTTATATGCTCCTATTATTTGTTTATTTGGAATGTTTCCTACAGAATGGTGGTTTTGTGGTCATTCCCTGTTTCTCCCAATACCTTCATCTTTCGTTGTTTTTTACCTCCAGCTCAAAAGGATTCTACATCAGCCGGATTGAGATAGTCTCTCAAAACTATTCACAATTCATGTCTTAGTAACAATGCTACCCCATCACCTTTTCCTGCCCTCCTGTCTTTCCAAAAGGTCAAGTATCCCTGAATGTTAAGTTCCCAGTTTTGATCTCCTTCATTCATAGAATCCAACCACACAGAGACAGGCCCTTTAGCCCAAACTAGTCCTTGCTGACCAAAATGTCCATCCACACTAACTCTGTTTCTTTGCACATGGCCCATATCCATCTGAATCTTTCCTATCCATGTATTTGTTCAAATGCCTTTTCAATATTGTTAATATACCCTCCTCAGCCACTTCCACTGGCAGCTCATTCCAAATGCGTACCACCCTGTGTAAACAAAAAAGTTGCCCCTCAGGTTCCCCTTTATTCTTTCCCCTCTAACTTCAAACTGATGCACTCTGGTCCTCGATTCCCCAACCCTGGAAAAAAGATTGAGTACATTCACTCTATCCATGTGCCTCATGATCTTATACATTTCTATGAGATTCACTTAGTCTCCTACGCTCTCAAGAACAAAGTCCCAGCTTGTCCATCCTCTCCCTATAACTCAGACCATCGAGTCCTGGCAACATCGTTATAAATTTCTTCTATATGCTTTACAGTTTAATGACATCCTTCCTATAGCAAGGTGATCAAAACTGAACACAATACTACAAATGCCGGCCTCACCAACATCCTGTACAACTGCAACATAATGTTCTAACTTCTATGATCTGACGGATGAAGGCCAGTGTACCAAAAGCCCTGTCTACCTGTGACTCCACTATCAGAGAAATGTGAACCTGAACTCCTAAGTTCCTGTGTTCTACAACACTCCTTAAGGACTTTCACCATGAAACTCTTGCCTTGATCTGACTTTCCAAAATACAAAACCTCACACTTAGTTATATTAAACTCCATTTACCATTTCCTGCCCCACTTCCCCAGCTGATCAAGATCCTGCTGCAATTGTGCAATCTAACTTTCCAGAGCAGCCCACCACATGCAAACTTATCAAAGGCCTTACTGAAATCTATATAGACTATGTCTGCTGTCCTGCCATTTTCAACCTTCCTGGTCATTTAATCAAAGAACTCTAACAAATTTGTGAGGCAAGATTTCCCATGCACAAAGTCATGCAGATTACTCCTAATCAAACTCTGTCTTTCCAAATGTACGTATATCTTATCCCTCAGAATCTTCTCAAGTAACTTACCTACCACAGATGTTAGGCTTACTTGTTTATAGTTCCCAGATTTTCTTTGCATCCCTTCTTGAATAAGGGCACAACATTAGTGCCCTCTAGTCTTCTAGGTCCTCATCCATGGCTAACAATGATGCAAAAATATCAGCTGTCGCCCCCAAAATGTCTTTTTTAGCTTTTTGCAATGTTCTTAGATATATCTGGTCAGAACCAGAAGAGTTATTCACCTTCATACCTTCTAATACGTTCAACACTTCCTGTACTGTAATATTTTCTGTCCACAAGATATCACCACTAACTTCCCCAAGTCTTCATATATTTCTCCACGGTAAACACAGGAGAAATATTCATTGAGGACCTCACCCATCTTCTGCGGTTCTACACATACATGTCCATTTTAGTCATTGAGAGTTCTTAATATCTCTAGAGTCATTCTTTTTTCTTTAATATACTCAAAGAACCTTTTTGGATTCACTATAATCATCTCAGCCAAAGCTATCTCGTGCTCGCTTTTTACCCTCTTGATTTCCTTCTTCAGTAAACTCCTTTATTCCCTGTATACCTCCAGGGATTCTCCATGCCATGCCTCCTTTTTTCATAAAATCACAGAATCCCTGCAATATGGAAACATGCCTACACCGACCCTCTGAAGAGTATCCCACCCAGACACATTCTCCTACCCTTTTACTCTACATTTCCCTTGACTAATGCACCTAACCTACACACCCTGAACACAATGGGCAATTTAGCATGGCCAATTCACCTAACATGCACATCTTTGGACTGGAAATCAGAAACCCACGCAAATATGGGGAAAACGTGCAACTCCACGCAGTCACCCGAGGCTGGAATCGAACCCAGGTCCCTGCTAACCACTGAACCACTGTGCTGTCTTTTTTATTGTCAAACCTTTAACATTTCATTATCCAGGGTTCCCTATTCCTGTCAATCTTGCCCTTAATCCTCACAGTAACATATAAAGCTTAAACTCTAGCTATTTTACTTTGAAAGACCCCCACTTACCAGAGGTCCCTTGCCTGCAAACAAACCATGCAAGCTCCTGTGTAATTCCATCAAACTTTGCCTTGCCCCAGTTTAGAACTTGAACCTGTGGACCAGTTTTGTCCTTCTCCATAACTATTTTAAAATTAATAGAGCTATGGTCACTGGTCCCAGAGTGCTCCCCACTGTCACCTCAGTCACCTGTCCTGCCCAATTTCCAAAGGGTAGGTCGAGTTTTGCCCCTTCCTGAGTAGGACCCCCTATATACTGCTTGACGAAACTTTCCTGAACGCACTTCACAAATTCCATCCCATCTAAGCCCTTTTAACACTAAGGCAGTCCCATTCTATGTTAGGAAATTAAAAACCCCTACTGTGACAATCCTATTGCTCCTGCAAGTCTCCCCAGTCTTCCTGTATATTTGTTCCTTTAATTCCCATTGACTATTTGGGGGCCTGTAATACAACCCCAATAATGTCACCATCCCCTTCTTATTTCTTCGCTCCACCCACAAAGCTTCACTGGATAATCCTTCAGTTATTTCATCTCTGATTACTGCTGTGGTACACATAGAGTCATAGAGATGTACAGCATGCAAACAGACCCTTTTGTCCAACCCGTCCATGCTGACCAGATATCCCAACCCAAATTAGTCCCACCTGCCAGCACCCGGCCCATACCCCTCCAAACCCTTCCTGTTCATATACCCATCCAATGGGTAAATGTTGCAATTGTACCAGCCTCCACCACTTCCTCTGGCAGCTCATTCCATACACGTACCACCCTCTGTGTGAAAAAGTTGCCCCTTGGGTCTCTTTGATAGCTTTCCCTTCTCTCCCTAAACCTATGCCTTCTAGCTCTGGACTCCACCATCCCAGGGAAAAGACTTTGTCTATTTACCCTATCTATGCCCCTCATAATTTTGTAAACCTCTATTAGGTCACCCCTCAGCCTCCAATGCTCCAGGGAAAACAGCCCCAGCCTGTTCAGCCTCTCCCTATAGCTCAAAGCCTCCAACTCTGGCAACATCTTTGTAAATCTTTTCTGAACCCTTTCAAGTTTCACAACATCTTTCCGATAGCAAGGAGACCAGAATTGCACGCAGTATCCCAACAGTGGCCTAACCAATGTCCTGTACAGCTGCAAACATGACCTCCCAACTCCGGTACTCAATACTCTGACCAATAAAAGTGAGCATACCAAACGTCTTCTTCACTATCCTATCTACCTGCGACTCCACTTTCAAGGAGCTATGAACCTGCACTCCAAGGTCTCTTTGTTCAACAACACACCCTAGGATCTTACCATTAAGTGGTTAAGTCCTTCTAAGATTTGCTTTCCCAAAATGCAGCACCTCGCATTTATCTGAATTAAACTCCATCTGCCACCTTTCAGCACATTGGCCCATCTGGTCAAGATCGTGTTGTAATCTGAGGTAACCCTCTTCACCGTCCACTACACTCTAATATTGGTATCATTTGCAAACTTACTAACTGTACCTCTTACACTTGCATCCAAATCAAGCAAAGGTTCAACTCCCCCTCCCCACCTTCCAGCTCTGTCCTCCATAAAGCACCTGTACCCTGGCATGTTAAGCTGTCAGTCTTGTCGCTCCCATAGTCATGTTTCTGTAAATGGCTAAACTGCTGCCTTACAGCACCAGGGTCCCAGGTTCGATTCCAGCCTTGGGCGACTGCGTGGAGTTTGCACATTCTCCGTGTGTCTGTGTGGGTTTCCTCCAAGTGCTCCGGTTTCCTCCCACAGTCCAAAGATGTGCAGGTCAGGTGAATTGGTCATGCTAAATTGTCCGTAGTGCTAGATGCATTAGTCAGAGGGAAATGGGTCTGGGTGGGTTACTCTTTGGAGGGTCGGTGTGGACTGGTGGGCCAAAGGGCCTGTTTCCACACTGTAGGGAATCTAATCTAATCCCAGTCCCATGTTCCTATCTGAGCCCTGATTTCATTGGCCTTATCTGTCAGTGCTTTTGCATTTAATTAAATGCAATTTAATCCAACAGGCATTCCTTGCTCCCTGTCGTGTTCCAGCCTTACTATTTCTGATTACTGTATCTCCTTCCAGCCTCACACTTGCCCCTCTGCTGTTTAGGATAAGCACCCCTACCAATCAAGTTTGAACCCTCCCTTGCAGCACTAGCAAACTTGGACGCCAAGGTATTGATCCCCCTCCAGTTCAGATGAAATCCATCATTCTTGAACATGTCACCTCTGCCCCAGAAAAGATCCCAATGATCTAAAAATCTGAATCCCTACCCCCGTGCCAATTCTTTAGCCATGTATTAATCTGCCATGTCCTCCTGTTCTTACCTGTGGCACCGGAAGTAATCCAGAGATTACAACCGATGAGGTCCTGGTTTTAATTTTTTCCTATCTGCCTGGAATCACTCCAAAGGACTCATCCCTGTTTCTACCTGTCATTTGTGCCAATGTGCACAATGGCTTCTGGTTGATCACCCCCTCCCATGATAACGTTCTCCAGCCCTGCTCTAAAACATTGGATCCTGGCACCTGGGAGGCAACACACCATTGTGGATTTCCATTTGCAGCCACAAAATCTCCTGTCTATCTCTCTAAGTATTGAGTCTCCTATCACTAAGGTAGGAGGTAAAAACAATGACTGCAGATGCTGGAAACCAGATTCTGGATTAGTGGTGCTGGAAGAGCACAGCAGTTCAGGCAGCATCCAAGGAGCAGCGAAATCGATGTTTCAGGCAAAAGCCCTTCATCAGGAATAAAGGCAGAGAGCCTGAAGCATGGAGAGAGAGGGTGAGGGTGGGGAGAAAGAAGCATAGAGTACAATAGGTGAGTGGGGGAGGGGATGAAGTCGATAGGTCAGGGAGGAGAGGGTGGAGTGGATAGGTGGAAAAGGAGATAGGCAGATAGGACAAGTCCGGTCAAGTCATGGGGGCAGTACTGAGCTGGAAGTTTGGAACTAGGGTGAGGTGGAGGAAGGGGAAATGAGGAAACTATTGAAGTCCACATTGATGCCCTAGGGTTGAAGTGTTCCGAGGCGGAAGATGAGGCGTTCTTCCTCCAGGCATCTGGTGGTGAGGGAGCAGCAGTGAAGGATGCCCAGGACCTCCACGTCCTCGGCAGAGTGGGAAGGGGAGTTGAAATGTTGGGCCATAGGGAGGTGTGGTTGATTTGGTGCGGGTGTCCCAGAGATTTTCCCTAAAGCGCTGTGCTAGGAGGCGCCCAGTCTCCCCAATGTAGAGGAGACCGCATCGGTAGCAACGGATACAATAAATGATATTAGTGAATGTGTAGGTAAAACTTTGATGGATGTGGAAGGCTCCCTTAGGGATTTGGTGTTTACCTTTACCTTTTCCCCTGAGACAGTCATAGTGCCACCAACCTGGCTACTGCTGCTTTCCTCGGAATGGTCATCCCAACAACCATATTGAAAATGGAAACTTGTTCTTGAGGGGCATTGCCCTTTCTGGTGGTCACCCAGCTACTCTCTGCCTGCACCTTAGGTATGACCACCTCACTAAAACTGTAAAGTGCTCAGGATGTCAGATGATCCTGAGTGCATCCAGCTCCAGCTCCCTAACAGGGTCTCCTAGGAGCTGCAGCTTGGCACACGTCACACAATGGAAGTCTCCTGAATTCTCATATCCTGAAATTTGGATCACCTAGCTAACTCTGTCTCCAGTACTAGGTCTATTTTGGGCCCTTTCCTTGTTGGACTAATTACATGTTGTGGAAACACCTAACAAACTCCAAATATGAACCCATCCCCCACCAACACAACCAATTTCATCCTAGCCCCTGGCACTAAACAAGTCCCAAAAAATGTAGGGGAAGATAAAATCACCCACCATTGCAACCTGATTTTTATATTTTACCATAACTCATCCACGTGTCTGTTCCTTTATTACACACTTGCAGCTGGGAAGCCTGTAGTACAATCCCATCAAACTGATTGCACCTTTCCTATTCCTGACCTCTTCCCAAATGACCTCCCAGGTATCCTCCATCAGTATAGCTGTGATATTTTCCCTTAACAACTCCCCCATCTCTTTTAGAGTCCTGCCTTGTTCAGTAATCTCTCTTTGTCTATTTTTCTTCTTAATCTTACTGTCCTTGGTTTCTCATTCCCTCTTTGTCATGTTACTTGGTCACGACTTGCTCTAAGTCTTGTCCCCTTTGTTACACTAATTTAATCATTCCTGAGTGGAATTAGCAATCTTCCTCTGGGATATTTTCCTTTATGTGCAGGTCCTACCTGTCCCAGAAGACATCCCAATGATCCATATACCTAAAGACATCTCTGCTATATCAGCTCTTCAGCCACAACTGTGATCTATTCAAGATCCTAGTCTCACTGGCACGGTGTGTAATTCTGACATTACAATGCTGGACATTCTGGTTTTCAACTCCCTTTGCTGGACCTTTTTCTGCCTGTCATTGGTACCATATGGACCCCAACCTCTGACTGCTCCACCCTCTCCCTTCAGAACATCCACAGCCTGTTTAGGAATATCCCTGACCCTGGCATCAGGGAAGAAACATATTATCCTGGAGTGTCGCTTGCGGCCATAGAAATGCCTAACTCTGCTCCTCCTAAAGTGTCCCTGATCACTACTACACTTTGAGCCTCCTTACTGTACAAAAGTGCCAATTGTAGTGTCACTGATCCCACCTACTGCTGCTGCTTTCCCTTGAGAGACCATTCTCCCTGAAATATCTGTTTCAGCTGTTTGAGATGAAAACCAAAAGCAGAAATTACTGGAAAGACTCAACAGGTCTGGCAGCATCTGTGAAGAGAAACCCAAAATATTAACTCTGATTTCTCTCCCCAGATGCTGCCTGACCTGCAGTTATAGAGATGTACCCATGGAAACAGACCCTTCAGTCTAACTCGACCATGCCAACCAGATATCCCAACCCAATCTAGTCCCACCTGCCAGCACCTGACCCATACCCCTCCAAGCCCTTCCTATTCATATACCCATCCAAATGCCTCTTAAATGTTGCAATTGTACTAGCCTCCACCACTTCCTCTGGCAGCTCATTCCACACAAGTACCACCCTCTGTGTGAAAACATTGCCCCTTGGGTCTCTTTTATATCTTTCCCCTGTCACCCTAGACCTATGCCCTCTAGTTCTGGACTCCCCCATCCGAGGGAAAATACTTTGTCGATTTATCCTATCCATGCCCCTCATGATTTTGTAAACCTCTATAAGGTCACCCCTCAACCTCTGACGTTCCAGGGAAAACAGCTCTAGCCTATTCAACCTCTCCCTATATCTCAAATCCTCCAACCCTGGCAACATTCTTGTAATTCTTTTCTGAACCCTTTCAAGTTTCACAACATCTTTCCTGAATTCCAAAGTTTCTTTGTTCAGCAACACTCCTGAGGACATTACCATTAAGTGTATAAGTCCTGCTAAGATATGTTTTCCCAAAATGCAGCACCTCACATTTATCTAAATGAATCTGCCATTTCTTAGCCCATTGGCTCATCTGATCAAGATCCCATTGTAATCTGAGATAAGCTTCTTCGCTGTCCACTACACCTCCAAATTTGGTATATTCTTCAAACTTACTAGTTATACCTCTTATGCTCACATCCAAATCATTTATATAAATGATGAAAAGTAGTGGACCCAGCACCGATCCATAGAGATCATGTCCACCGTTCTGCCCTCATCAATCCTCTTAATTACTTTTTCAAAAAACTCAAGATTTTGAGACATGATTTCCCAAGCACAAAGCCATGTTGACTATCCCAAGTCAGTCTTTGCATTTCCAAATACATGAACATCCTGTTCCTCAGGATTCCCTCCAACAACTTGCCCACCACCGACGTCAGGCTCACTGTTCTATAGTTCCCTGGCACCACATTAGCCAACCTCCAGTCTGCCAGCTACCTGTGACTATCGATGATACAAATATCTCAGCAAGAGGCCCAGCAATCACTTCCCTAGCTTCCCACAGAGATCTAAGGTTCACCTGATCAGGTCCTGGGGATTTATCCACGTTTGTGCATTTCAAGACACCCAGCACTTCCTCCTCTGTAAGATGGACATTTTTCAAGATGTCACCATCTATTTCTCTACATTCTGTATCTTCCATGTCCTTTTCCACTATAAACACTGATGCAAAATACTCACTTAGTATCTCCCCATCTCCTGTGGCTCCACACAAAGACCGTCTTACTGATCTTTGAGGGGCCCTATTCCCTCCCTAGTTAGCCTTTTGTACTTAATGTATTTGTAAAAACCCTTTGGATTCTCTTTAACCCTATTTGCCAAAGCTATCTCATGTCCCCTTATTGCATCCTGATTTCTCTCTTAAGTATACTACTACTGCCTTTATACTCTTCTAAGGATTTACTCAGTCTATCCTGTCTGTATCTGACGTATGTTTCCTTCTTTTTCTTAACAAAACCCTCAATTTCTTTAGTCATCCAGCTTTCCCTATACCTACCAGCCTTTCCTTTCACCCTAACAGGAATATACTTTATCTGGACTCTCATTATCTCATTTCTGAAGGCTTCCCATTTTCCAGCCATCACTTTACCTGCGAACATCTGCGCTCAATCATCTTTTATCAGTTTCTGCTTTTGTTACCTGTTTGAGACTGGAATGCCCACAGGGGATGCCTGCAATGCCTGTTATGCTTCCTCCTTTACCTAATCGTCACCCAACTCTCCTCTGTCTTCTTGGTGCTTGCTAGGGTCCTACTCTACATCATGTATTCCCTTGCCATGTTTGTTCTGCCCATAACCTCACATTTGACTGGATGGAATTCCATTTGTCATTATTCAGCCCTTTATTATCCTCTAGGTCTATCCTCTTATTTGCCACTTTTTTTTTAATCAGCTGTTGATCAATCTTCCTACATTCAAGTCTAAATAATTTGTACATGCCGCAAACAGCAGGGATCCCAAATACTGTCCCCTGTGAGACTGCACTGTACACAGACATCCAGTTGAAAATCACACCTCAAACTATCATCCTCTGCTTACTGCTACTCAGCCAATTATGGATCCAATTTGTCAAATTTCCTTGGCTCTTAACTTTGCTATCAGTCTCCCTTCCCTGACCTTATTAAGAGCTTTGCTGATTTCCAAGTAGACTGCATCAAAAGTATTGCCCTCATCTGTGTAACTGCTTATCTCTTCCAAAACTTCAATTAAGTTGGAAAGATGTGACCACCCCTTAACAAAACCATGCTGGTCAAACTACCAGTGTGTCCTTCTGCAAGAGATGTGCATACCTGCAGAGTTTTCCCAATAAACACTCTGTACAAACATATTGTTTGTGACAATTCAGATTTCTTTCTAATTTAAAAATAGAATGTTTTCCAAGTATTCCTCACCTCTCACTTCAAATTCAAGTTTGTAAACTTCAAAGCTTTCTTTTCCCAATTCTCAGTCTTTATCACTGTCCACTCATTTTACCTTCTCGCTTTCTACTTCCTCTCATTTTTCTTTATGATTCAGATATTCTTAATACCCTTCCAGGTTCAAGTTTGTTTCTCTTTAAAATGTCATCTCTGTTTTTGTCTGACTTTCTCAGTTTTTTAAAAAATTGACATCTGGCTAATTATCATAGAATCCCTACAGTATGGAAACAGGACCTTCAGCTCAGCAAGTCCACTCTGACCCTCCGAAGAGTAATCCACCCAGATCCATCCCCTATATTTAGCCTGACCAATGCACCTAACCTATACATCCCTGAACACAATGGGAAATTTAGCAAGGCTAATTCACCTAATTTGCATATCTTTGGACTTTAGAAGAAAACTGGAGCACCCAGAGGAAACCCTCACAGACACAGGAAGAATATGCAAACTCTACACAGTCGCCCGAGGCTGGAATCGAACCCGGGTCCCTATGAGGCAGCAGTGCTAACCACTGAGCCACTGTGCTACCCAATATACTATATATTATATTTGAGCATCAGAAACATGCTTGTTATCAAACTTCATATCACAAGCCAAGGTTTTAGCTCTGACTACCATCTTAGTTCCTGATTTTAAACTCTGATTTTTTGAAACTGATGAATTTAGGGGGCTACGGAATAGCTAGAGAATGGGGTTAATTGGGGAGCTCTTTTGGGAACTGGTACAGATACAATGGCCTCCTTCAGTTTTGTGAAGTCCAAAGTCCTATGATTCTTCTGTGACTCTGCTACAGCCTCCACAACACCATTTGGCAACTGTTAAAGGGCAGTGAAGGACAAATCCTCTCCCTTTATACCAGCTCGAACATCAGAGATTAATTCCAAATTGAACAACCAATTGACAAGACTTCATCTTTGTATTTTTTTTCACTAAGAAAACCTACTTTAAGCATGACTGAACAGGAAAATTGGCAATGGCATTTTTGCACCATGAATGATTATGGTCACACAGTAAACAATCTGTTTGGATGGGTAGACCTCATTCGGCATGTGTTTTGAGGATGAGGCTGATCCTTGAGAGACAGGTTCAACCTGAAGTGCCATGCATGAAGCTACCAAATTGCACAATGGATAATTGCTTTCAGTATCGGCACCTGTTGCCGAGGCGCAGAAGCCTTCATTGTGATGTCCACCAGCCCACTGTCACCAGCCAGACCAGGGTCTTCGTGTCATGCTTATAGAAATCCTGGAACTAGAACTTTAAGTGTTCCCTATGTCATCTGACTACAGCCTCTTCACCATACAAAATGTGACTGTCTTCCATCCTGCAGCCTGCTCAGTGTAAATCAAAATCATACAATTAGTAGGACTTTTTTTTATGGGATACTGCAGTCTCTCTTCTCTGGCTAAAACTTTGGGGCAGGAAGTAGAGAGAAGTCGGTCTGCCAAAATCCAAATGGCTACCTTCAGTGAATGAATGGTGGGAACTCTTGTTAATTGCTGTTAAATAAGACTTCTGGCCCTTTCTCAAGAAATGACTGAACCTTCCTTCTGTGAACTATAGCTGGTCTGTAGTTCTGGTAGCATTAGCCAGGGGCAGTGACTATAGTTGAGATTGCAGGTAATTTCATCAAACCAAGGAAAGAAGTCCAGTATCTGAGACCTTGGTGTGAGATAAAGGAAGGGATAAAGGAGAGTGTGACCTTTGGTGAGGGACTTGGGGAGAGTGGTCTGGGCCCCTCTGATGGGCGTAGGGGACCCACAGCCTTGTCTGGTCTTGCATCCTAATGAATACTGCCCAGCAGCAGTTGCAGACAATGGTGGGGAAGGTGGCATGAGGTCCTTATGTGACTTTAACTGGTGTTGGAAGGGCCCTAGTAGACCTTTGGATAGGATGGCTGTCTGATATTTCCCCACCTCCTACAAAACTTCAGGTATGTGGTGGGATAGCTACCTGCTGGATTTTGCATGAAGACCCTACCATTTCCCCACTTTTCCTGTAAGTTCAGTCCCACCTTTGGGGGAATTCAATACCAAGTGTTTTTGAAAAAAAAATTTCTTTTGTCTAAAGTAATCTCCAATTTGAATACTTTGTGGAGAGATGCAGCACAGCTCCTACAGAATGGAATGGTACTCGTTCTCTGATAGTGTTTTTGTAAAATACCATACAGTATTTTGACTTCCTTGCATGTTTTCTCTCATAGATGGTATCATGGGGCCATTACCAGAACAGATGCAGAAAATCTTCTCCGGCTGTGTAAAGAATGCAGTTATCTCATACGAAATAGTCAAAGCAAAAAGAACGATTACTCACTTTCACTGAAGTAAGTGGAATCTTCTTAAACAATTCACAGAATTTAGATAAAATTAGAATAGATGCAGATGATTATAATGATTGTTTCGTAATCCAAGGAGCCAAGGCATTATGTCCGATTAGTAAAATTCCACTGTGAACATGTACCTTTGCATTCCTGACCTGAGTTTGATTGATTGATTAATTTTCTGCCTGCCTTTTGCAACTTTGATTCTCTCTCTTGTGAATCTATCATCAGATTTCCATTAACTTGAACTTAAACCCTCCGCAACCACATGACTAAAGGTCCATGTGACAATATTGCTGCCAGTCATAAGACCATATGATACATCACACCTTACTGAACTAAAATCTATCTACATTTTACAGGTCCTCCTCAACCAGACCCAGTTCTAATGAACCCAAGAATTAAAATCCCTGCCTCTGGCACCATCTCTCCAGCCACACATTCAGTGACAGTATTTCTGTATTTCACAACACAGAAAGTAATCCCATCTTCACCTTGAGGATACCCTCCATCGTATTGTGTGGCACCAGCTCCAAGCTGAATGAAATAGAATTTGAAAAGATCTGGTAAAAGATCTGATAAATCAAAATTGTCCATTCATGGGATATCACAATCTGCAAACTCGTGGCCCAGCAAATTCCCCACTTTACTATTATCGTCAAGCCAGGAGATCAACAAGAGGGCCTTGTTAGGGGCTGCAACAGTATGTGAAATGTCACCTTGATGAAATGACTAAGCAAAACTACTTGTATTTCCATCAGTGCAAGCAAAAAGTGATAGAGTGATCTTACAGATCACATCTAAGCTCTGCAGTCCTCTGTGAAGAATGATAAACAACTAAACAAGAAACTCCACAATTATTCTAATTCTCAATAATGGGGGAGCCAAACACAACAGTGCAAAGGATAATAAAATTAGAAATTTCTAGATTAAATCAGGTCTGGCAGCATCGATGAGGAGAGAAACAGAGTAAAGTTTAGAGTCCAGTATAAATCCTCAGAGAATCCTTCATCCATCATTGACTTCATTCATCCTTTGAAAAGTCATATTAGACTTGAAACATTAACTCTGTTTCCCTCTCCATTGAGTTTCTACAGCATTTGCTATTTCTATTTCAGGTTTCAAGGCAAGTGCAGTATTTTGCCTTCATTTGAGTGAAAGAGATTTGGCTGAAGCACTTTCAACTGTCTGGAGCCAGGAGTACCAAGTTAATGATCCATCTCAGCCTTTTCCAGAAGTCCCCAGCATCACAAATTAGCAAATTAGCTATAAATTTGTCAAGAAATCGCTGAAGGCACTGGATACTGTGAAGCCTATGGGCTCTGACAACATTCTGGAAGACATGCTAAAAATCTAGCTACACACTTGTTCCAATACAGCTACAACAATGACATCAACCCAACAATGTGGAAGATTAGCCAGGTATGTCCTGTGCGTAAAAAGCAGGACAAATCCATCATAACCAGTTACAGCCAAATTAGTCTAATCTGTCTTTTGTAAAGTGATGGAAGATTTCATCAACAGTAACCTGCTCACTGATGTTTAGTTTGGGTTCCACCTGGTCCACTCAGCTCTTGACTTAATTATGGTCTTAGACAATAGGAATTCCAGAGGTGAGGGGCGATTGCCTGCACTTGACATAAAGGCCACATTTGACTGTGACATCGAGGACACCAGCAAAACTAGAATCAATGGATATTAGGGTCTAACTCTCAATTTCTTAGAGTCATACCTAGCACAAAAAATGTGGTGATTGTTGGAGATCAGCCATCTCAGCTCCAGGACAACTTTGCAGGAGTTCTTCATGGTAGTGCTATAGGCCGCACCCTTTTCAGCTGCTTCATCAATAACCTTCCCTCTATCATAAAGCAGAAGTGGGGGTGTTCATTGTTGACTCATAATGACTGGCACCATTCGGGATGCTTCAGAGACTGAAAACAGTCCTAATACAGCAAGTCCTGGACAATATCCAGGCTTGGGCTGACAAGCAGCAAGAAACGTTTGTACCATGCAAATTCCAGACAATGACCTCCAATACAAGACTAGCTAACATTGGGCACTCATGTTCAATGACATTACCATCACTGAATATCCCACATTCAACACCCCAGGTGTACTATTGACCAAAACCTGAACTGGATTAACTATGAAAATAAAGTAGCTACAAGAGCAAGTCATAGACTGTGAATCTTGAAGTGAGTAACTCACATCCTAACTCCCCAAGCTATTCCCTATCTAAAAGGCATAAGTCAGGACAGTGATGGAACACTCCTGTCCAGAAGGACAAAGATAGCGGATAACTTGAAAACCTATGAGCAGCCAGTTCTCCACCAAATCACTCGCCGTCCTGACTTATATTGCTGTTCCTTCAATGTTGCTGGGTCAAAATCCTAGAACTCCCTCCAAAACAGCATTGTGCGTCCACGTGGACTGCAGCATTTCAAGAAGGCAGTGCACCACCAGTGTCTCCATGTCTGTTTGGGATGGTCCATGAGCAGTAGCTAGCCAACAATACCTACATCCCTGTAAATGAATCAAATTATTTTTAAGAAGTTCCCACACATGAGAGAGTGACTGACATCTCATCAATAGGAATAAGCACTGAGGTAGTCAGGCTGCTGAGCCCGTATGCGTGTTCTGGGTCGAGAGTTGATGATCTGTTCTATGGTGCCACTTGTTACTCACCTTCTCAAACACAATGAGGTCAGTGAAGCAATGGAGCCACATTCTCCTGGTCACACCGCAACTACAGACTATTTGTACCTCTCCAGTTACAAAAACAAAGAAAAGTACAGCACAGGAACAGCCCTTCAAGCCTGTGCCGGTCATCATGCCCTAACTAAACTAGAAAACAAACATTCTGCCCTTATTTGGTCCATACCCCTCTATTCCCTCCCTATTCATGTAACCATCCAGATGCCTCTTAAATGTCACCAACATGCCTGCTTCCACCACCTCTTCCGGCAGTGGGTTCCAGGTTCCTATCACTCTTCATGAAAATCTTCCCTCATATGTTTCCGTTAAACCTTCCCCTCTCACCTTGCACCTGCGCCCCCTTGTAATTGAAACTTCAACACTGGGAAAAAGCCTCTGACTGTCCACCATATAGTTTTGTAGACCTCTATCAGGTCTCCTCTCAGCTGCCATTTTTGCAGTGAAAACGATCCCATTCTCTTTAATCTTTCCTCATAACTAATGTCTTAGAGACCAGGCAAGATCCTGGTGAACCTTCTCTGCATTATGTCCAAAACTTACACATCCTTCTGATAGTGTAGCAACCAAAACTGCACACAATACATAACTGTAGCATGGTTTGCCAATTCTGGTACTCCATGCCCCAGTCAATGTAGGCAAGCATGCCACATGCCTTCTTAATCACCTTGGCCACCTGTGTTGGCCCGTTTGTAGGTCTTCCAGTCTCCTGATAATAATTTTCACTTATAAGTGGGACACAAACTCTCTCACTGCTCAGCCACAGCACCTCAAAGGAGGCATCTTTAAATCTTGAGGTTGTCTTTGTCTTCCTGTCACCAGCAATTTAGCACTGAAACCACCCCCAAACCAATCAGCTCCTCTCTACTTGAAAATTGTATGAGAGAAAAGAAGAATCAGGATATGGCATAGTTCCAGTGGACAAATTCCCAAGCTAAAGTTGAAAAGCTCAGTTTTGCTTTTATGAACAAAAGTTAACACATAAAGAGACTGCGGTTTGAAAATAGAAATTGCTGGAAAAATTCAGCATCTGTGGAAAACAATCAGTGTTAACGTTTCGAGGCCAGTGACCCTCAGAGCTCCAGGCGCCTCCTCTTTACCATGGACATGCAATCCCTTTTCACATCCATCCCTACCGGGATGGCCTCATGGCTTTCCACTTCTTGGAACAAAGGCCTGACCTGTCCCAATCCACCACCAGCCTTGTCTGCCTGCTGAGCTCATCCTCGCCCTGAACAACTTCTCTTTTAACTCCTCCCATTATTTTTCAATCAGAGGGGTGGGCATGGGTACCCACATGGGCCCCAGTTATGCCTATCCTTTGTGGAATATGTGAAATATTCTTTGTTCCAGTCCTATTGCAGCCCCCACCCACAACTCTTTCTCCAGTATATCAATGATATCATCGGTGCTATTTCCCTCTCTCATCCAGAATTGGAAAAGTTTATCGATTTCGCTTCCAACTTCCATCCTGCCCTCACTTTCATCTGATCCATCTCTGACTCATCCCTTCCCTTCCTCAACATCTCTTTCTTTCCATTTCTGGAGATAGGCTAGCCAACAATATGCGCTACAAATCTACTGACTCCCACAGTTACTTTGACCAAGCACCCTCACACCGTGCTTTCTGTAAAGACTCTATTTCATTCTCCCAGTTCCTCCACCTAAGTAGCATCAGTTCCAACTATGCCAACTTCAATAAGAAAACCTGTGAAATGTCCACCTTCTTCCTCAACTGAGGATTCTGCAGTACCCTTGTTGACAAGGCCCTCAACCAGGTTTAACCCATCTCCTGAACTATTGCCCTCAGCCCCTCTCTTCCCTCCCGTAACAGTGATCGCATCCACTTTATCCTTACTTAGTATTCTATCAACATCCACAACCAGAGGATCATTTGCTGCCATTTCCACCACCTCCAGCGAGATGCCACCACCAGACACATATTCCACTCCCCTCCCTTATCAGCCTTCTGCAGGGACCGTTCCCTCCTGTACATCCTGGTCCACTCTTCCTTCACTTTCAAACAGTCCCCTCTTCCTGTGGACACAGGGGAAGGTGCCAACACCTGCTGTTTAATACCTTCCTGTCCAGTATCGAAGGGTCCAAACATATCTTCCAGGTCAAGCAACACTTTAACTGCACTTCACACAATCTAGTCAAATGCATTCACTGCTCACAATGTTGTGGAAATGAAGCATAGACTGGGTGACTGCTTCACAGAACACTTACATTCTGTCTGCAACAAAGACCCAGAGCTTCCAGTTACCTGATGCTTCAACACACTACTCTATTCCCTGGCCAACATCTCTGCCTCAGGCTTCCTGCAATGCTCCAGCAAAGCTCAGTACATGCTGGAAGAACAGCATCTCATTTTCCACTTGGGAACTAACAGCCTTCTGGACTCAATATCGAGTTCACAGCTTTGGGTTAGAGCACCAGAGCTTGTTTTTGCATAGTCTGCTATTATACACAACTCTAACAGGCCCCACTAATAACTATTCTCCGTCATAACTGATCGTTATCCATACTTCTAACTGTCCAACTGTTCTTCTCTCTTTTTGAGCTCGATCCTGACCTATCATTTACTCCTTACTCTCTCCAGCCACATATAAACCAACCTTTTCCTAGCTACTATCAATTCTTGGAAAGGGTCACTCAACTCAAAACATTGACTCTGATTTTCCTCTACAGATGCTGCCAGACCTGCTGAGCTTTTACAGCGATGTTTGTTTATGCATAAATATAGACTTTCCATTCAACAGGAAGGACAATACAAAGATTGGTGGAGTTGCAGATATTGAGGAGGCTTTTCAGAGGATACAGCACGGTATAGATCAGTTGGTGGCATGGGCAGAAACTTGGCATTTGCAGCTTAATCCAGACAAATGTGAAGTGATGCATTTTGGAAGGTCAAGTACAGGTGAAAATTACACAGTGAATGGCAGAACCCTTAGTAGAATCGATATGTGTAGTAGGATCTGGGTGTGCAGGTCCACAGATCACTGAAGGTGGTAGTGCAGATAGCTAAGATAATGAAAAAGGCCTGTGGCATGCTTGCATTCATTGGAAGGGGTAATGAATATAAAGATTGACAAGTTATGTTACAGTTTTATAGAATCCAAGGCCATACTTGGAATATTGCATACAATTCTGGTTACCACACTACCAGAAGGATGTGGATGCTTTGGAGAGGATATAGAAAAGGTTTACCAGGATATTGCCTGGTATGGAGGATTTAAGCAACGAAGAGGTAATTGACAGACTGGTTTTGTTTTCACTAGAGTGCAGGAGGTTGAAGGGCGATCTGTTAGAAGTTTATAAGATTGTGGATGAATGGAAAGAAAGCAAGATAGGAGGCTTTTTCCCAGGGTAGAAGAGTCAGTTACGATGGAACATAGGTTCAAGGTGCGAGGGGTGAAGTTTAAAAGAGATGTGTGAGACACATTTTTCTCATATGGCACTGCCAGGGGAGGGAGTGGGAGCAGATACAATAGCAGCATTCAAGAATCACGTGGATGAATACACAAATAGGAAGGGGATAGAGGGATATGGATCATATAAGTGAAGACAGTTTTAGTATAGAAGGACAAAAGGTGCAGGCTTGGAGGGCCGAAGGGCCTGTTCTTGTGCTTTATTATTCTGTGTTCTTTGTTGGGAAGCTTGAGAAAAGCAATTATCCTAAGAAACTAATTCCTGCTTAAAAAAAGGTCAAACTTTTCCATGACAAAAAAAATCAACTGTGACTTTGCCATGACAGGGAGTGGAATCAATTCACTGGAGAACAAACCTTATTGTGGATTAATTTGAATATCATGCATTTTGATGTTTGACCATATTTTGTAATTCTGCTTACTTGTAGGAGTAGCCAAGGTTTTATGCATATGAAGCTGACAAGAACTAAAGATAAATACATCTTGGGAGAAAACAGCCTTCCATTTGACAGTGTTCCCGAGATCATACACCACTATTCTACCAGGAGACTACCAATTAAAGGAGCAGAACACTTGTCACTGCTCTACCCTGTACCAGTACGAACACTATAGTATTTCGTCTCTACTTCAGTTTCCCTCCTATGGATGGATTAATCCATTATTTTAATGTGTATGAGTTGGGTATTATTAAGTGGCCTTGTTGTAGACATGTTTGCAGACACATTACTGCATGATAAGATTGTGTTTCCGGTGTGAGCACTATAAAATTGATCTACGAGTGATATGAATATTATTTTGTTTAGAGAAGTGCCTAATGTTAATCCTGCCAAAGTTGTTACTGATACTTCATTGATCTATGACTATACTTAAACTCTTCTTCATCTGAAGTTAGTGAAATTTGAGACAGTATGCTGCAGTGTATGTAATTCTATACAACTGGTGGTTATTTGAGTGTCTGTAAATACTGTGGTGCAATATATATGAATACATTTTGTATCACTTTTGGCAATGTAATAATAACAATGTGAGAATTGTAACATGTTGTTTAGTTTCAGGCAAAAGAAAATATATTTTAATTTCCAGTTGGCACTGGTATTTTCATTAATATATATGGATTAAGAGGAGCATACATTGATTTAGCAACTTGAGATCTCTGCACTCTACAAAATACTTCAAGCCCTAGTGAATTCCTTTCGGAGTACAGTCATTCAGTTGTAACCAAACCTAGCAGCCAAGTATTACACCACATGATATCAACACTTCATTCGTATATTTGAATGCTGTACACATAGGTATAAGGGCAAAGATCTCAGAATACTTTACATAAGGAATCAGAGGTAAAGGATAAGTTCAGAAAGAGTGGAACCATCTGGGTGAACAATGTTTTTTGTAGTCAAACTAGTAGGGTGAATTGATCTCAAAGAATTAACTTTGAGTTTAAGAAATTAACAATCATTCATGGCTGAGCCAACATTTATTGCCCATCTCCAGTTGCCATTGCAAAGCTGCAGTCCATTTGCTTCAGGGAGACATAATACCATTAGGGAGGGGTCATTGCTACAAGGGATTTTCAGTTGTGTTAATAATGACAATGTTCATATTTTTGCACAGATTTCTAAACTAATACTGGCAAATTCTCCCCTTCTCCCTGACTATAGTCAGTCTAGAATTGAGCTAGCACTCATTTCAGTGCATGTTTCAATGCTTTGATCCACAATCGCTATTTTGTCTTACTTTGTATGATTGTAGACATGTTGAAACTGTTTGCCATGTTTATAATATGCCAACCAAATGTGTTTGTGTCCAAGTTCCACCCCGAAAGGAAGGAAAACAATAAAACTTGTGAATGGCTTATGTTGCATGATTCAAATTGGAGTTGTGGTATGACCAGCTCCAGGTTTTACTGTTAGCCTTAAATTTAAAGCAATTACTTTGTTAAAGTCTCGAGTTTATGCAACAGGCCATGATGGTACCCTCTCATCGTTTTTACATGGAGCACATTTATCATGAATCTATTCAATGAGTTTTGTGTAATCACCATCCTTCAATCAGATTAATCTTCATCTATGGATGAAGAAACTGACAATGTAACTCAAAGACAAAATGCATTTTTACCCCACAAATTTCTATCATTATCACATCATGAATATTCTGATTATAGATGCAATATGTTGTTAAAGGGATGCGCCATAATGTCCTGATAGGATAGAATGCAAATCCACTAACTTTCCAAGAATATTTGAGTTCTATAAAAGACTTGTTCAGCAGCAAGGATATTTAACCAGATTAGTACTAATTTGTCTTATTGTAGTTATTCATTCACTTAAATGAAATATATAACTTGGAGAGAGAATCAAGTTTGCAGCAGAAAATCAAAACTATCAGCAATCTTCTCCAAAATTATGGCACATTGTCTTTACGACCTCCTGAAAAAGAACAAGGACAACATAACCTTGTTAAAGGAACAGCAACATCACAAAATGCCTAGGACTTTCTGACACTACCCAGGGCCCTACCATTAATGTCATTAAAATGGGAAACTTAATGAGAGAAGAAACTTTACCCCAGAAAGTCTCATGTTCTAGCAATCTTCTCCAAAATCAGTAAAACATGTCATCTTTGCAGCAAACAATCAAAACATTAAGCAATCCTCTCCAAAATGCAGGTGCATTAATTGAAAGAGCAGTAGATTTGAAGAACTACATATCTTGGTGGGATAAGAAATACTGCAGGAGAAAATCAAACCTACTAGGGGTTTAGGTACATAGTTATTTGGAAGTTGCACCACAGGTAGATAGGGCGGTTACAATAATCTGCAAAATGCTTGTACATTGGTAGAATGTGTTGTGCATGCCATTAAGGTGCATAGCATGGTGAAAGAAGCAAATTCACACTTGATTCTGGAAAAGCTTATCAGGTCTGGCAGTATTTATGAAGAAAAATCAGAGTTAACGTTCCTCCTTGGAAGAAGGTCACCAGCCCCGCAACATTAACTCTGATTTTTGTTCACAAATGCTGCCAGATTTACTGAGATTTCCCAGCATTCACATTTATTTCATTTTTTTTAACCTATACTCGATGGTCTGAACAATGAATGTAAGTGTGTTTAACCACCCTGTCTACCTGTGATGCAACTTTCAAAGAACCATATACTAAACTGTTATGGACAAGGCCAGACTCCTTCAAAATATTTCAAGAAGGTAGCCCACACCTTACCTTTGCTAATTGTTTTAAGCAGGTGTAAAGTGTATGTTCCAGGAGCAGCAAACAAAGCAGAATTTATTTGCAGGATTACCAAATGAAACACAAACAAAACAGAACAGGATACAGAATAACTTAACATATCCAAAAACACAACAGATTATCCCAACTTAATGGTGCTGTTCCAAACACTTGAAACTTCCCCACAAACACTTTTGGCAAAAAAGGTAAAACCAAACACAGGGTCTTATAGGTGAGAGAGAGATTCAGCATGGAACACCTTCTTCCATGTAGTTGTTTCTTTGATCAGCACCTTCAAAGAAAAGACTGCCTGCTAAAACCAAACCAGAGAAAAGCTGAGCTGGGAGAACTGGCCACTCCCCTTTCATTGTACAAGTTTTTTTTAAACTTGAATGCCTTTTCAAGTAGATCAATGTCAGACGTTTCAGAACCAGTGTCTTTACGACCTCCTGAAAAAGAACAAGGACAACATAACCTTGTTAAAGGAACAGCAACATCACATAATGCCTAGGACTTTCTGACACTACCCAGGGCCCTACCATTAACTGTATAAGTCCTGCCCTTGTCCATTTGACCAAAACCTTACATTTATCCAAATTAAATTCCATCTGCTACTCCTCAGCCTATTGGCCCAAGTGATCAAGATCCCTTTGTAATCTTAGTTAACCTTCACTGCCTACTATACTGACAATTTTGGTGTGATCCTACAGATTTACTAGCCATGCCTCCTAAGTTCTCTTGATACACTCAAAACTTTGCTTGATTGACAGTTCCAACTGTCTGAACTCCTCTATCATTTTCATATTGTTCATTTACACAAGGTTTCAGGTACTTAAAGCATCTGGATAATTGCCACTTGCATTGCCCTGTAGTGAATGGAGTTTCTTTCTCTTAAAAAAAAAGATGTTTGCATTTGACTCTCGGGTTTCTTTGCTCTATCATGGATGAGTGTGCCATAGGAGCTTGTGTGCGTGCCATAATGTGCCATAGGGGCTTGAAATAGTGTGCAGTGCAAGAGGAGAGCATGACAGCAGGGCCTTTTTTATTTAAAAGAGTTGGGATGATGTCTCAGTACAGAGATGCGCCTTTTAAACAACCTTTGTACCTTGTACCAGATAAATAAATGTTCCAACAATCCTCTCCAAAATGTTGGTGCATTCTTTTACTCAGTGGAACATGTCAGAAAAGTGTAGAACTAATTGAGATGAACAACTTTTTGGCAGAAAAATCACAATTTCCAGCAATCCTCTCCAAACTTCTGGCACATTATGAGAATCAGTGATGTATCACTAGGTTAGATAGAAGTAAATCAAAACTATCAGTAATCCTATCCAACATGCTGTCTGTTTGTTGGAATTAGTAGTAGGAAAAGTGCATAACTCAATGAGATTCGTACTTTGCAGATATAAATCAAACCTTCCAGAAATCCTCTCCAAATTTCTATCACATTGTCAGAATTAGTGATACATATCAAAAAAAGTTGCATAACATGATGAGACAAACAGACTTTCACCAGGAAGAGAAAGGTTCAAAGAATCTGCTCCAAAATGCTGGCACATTCATGAAATGAGCAGTATATTTAAATAAAGTGCAAAACTTGAGTGAGATAAATAATTTTGCAAGGAAAAGCTAAAATTTTGAGCAATTATCTACAAAATTCTGGCACCTTCATAGGTTCAGCAAAATTTATAACTCAGTGGGATAAGCAAAGTTGTATGGGAAATATTCAAGCATTCCTCTCAACAAATTTGGGGCATGTTTAGAATAATTAATACCTATCAGTAGAGGACTCAGTAAGGTAACATAACTTTGCAAACGAATATAAACATTTCTAGCTACCTACTCAAAAATACTGGCAGATTCTTAAAATGTGTTACCGATATTAATAAAATACACGAGATAAACAACTCTGCACAATAAAATAAACATTTCTAACCTGTGACTAAAAAGCAAAACTCAGTGAGATAAGCATCTTTGCAAAACAATTCTAGCAATCATCTCCAAAATGCTGGCGTATTCTTAAAATCTCTTGTAGATGTTACTAAAAGTATAACTTGATGAGATAAGCAATACTGCACAAAAAACATGTTTTTCAAGCATTCATCTTGCCAATGCTATCATTTTTGGAAAACCTGTTGCAGATCTTACTAAAATGCATAAGATGAGATAAGCAACATTGCACAATGAAATAAATGTTGCCAGCATTATTCTCCAAAATGCTAGCATTTACATAAAATCACTTATTGACATTGCTAAAATGCATAACTCAGTGAAATAAGCAAATTTACACATTAACATTTCTAGTAATCATCCCTAAAATGCTGGCACATTCTTAAAATTTCTTGCAGAGGTTACTAAAATCCATAACTCGATGAGATCAGCTGGTTTATAAGCTGTTGCATTGTTCTGGAACTTTGGGGAGAAAAAGATCAAAACAATGGCACTTTAAAAAGGAGGAAAACAGAAAAAGGCAGAGACCACATTGTCAATGAATCAAATAAAAAAGAAACCTACACTGCTATGTGACACATCAGTGAATCTGCAAAGCTACTGCCTTTGCTGTTTGAGTTCAAGTATATCTGGACATCTAAGAAAACTAAACAAACAGTGGAATTCAGAGCTGACTGAGGAGGAACCTGTGTGGGAGAGCTCACAACATGGCAGCAGCTAAGTGCATAGTTTTTAAGTGTAAACGTACTGTTTTTAAATAAATCTACAGTAATGAGTAAAGTAGGTTCTTTTTTGATTATATGGTTTATTGAGATCTATCACTTGCTTAAATTTTAAAAATATAAAACACAGGTTCTAAGTTAGCTTGGAGCAGTGTTTTCAGAGGAGAAAGACTGTGCTGCTTTCTGGATCTGCAGATTGTTAAGGTGCAATGATGTCCTTTGTGATATGTTCTTACTGTCAGATGTGAGAGAGTAGGGAGAGTTTCCATGTTACTGATGATTATGTCTGCATTAAGTGTGTTTGCTTGCGAATCTTGTTGGATCGCATAGATCAGTTGGTGTGGCAGTTTGAGGCAATGAGGTATTTACAGGACCTAGGGGATGATGGATGACAGTGGCTATTCCCAAATTTAAAAGGAGGTCCTTGAGAGTCATAATATCTGGATTATTTCCAGTGTTATGAGCTAGTTAGAGTAGGAATAAGAGGGTAGAACAAATGAATGTGTCACTGAGGAACTGGTTTAGGGGCGAAGGGTTCATATTTTTGGATCATTTGAATCTTTTCAGGGGTAGAAGTGACCTGTATAAGAAGGAAGGACACTTGAATTCGAAGGGTACTGTTATGCTAGCAGGGACAGTTGCGAGAGCTGCTTTTTTTGTGGTGGGTGGAGGGGGAGATGGTTGGGGGGGGGGTGGTTTGGAACCCAGGGACATAGGGTGAAAAGAGATCAATCTGAGACTAGGCCAGTTAGGAAAAGGAGCAAGTCAAATTATCAGGGCAGGCAGGAACAAAGCAAAAAACACAAGAGGCCTTAACAGGGAAGGCAGATGAACTCAGGGCTGGTTAGGAACATGTGACTGGGATAGTAGCAATTACAGCGACATGGCTCAGGGATGCATAGGACTGGCAGTTCCAGAATATAAATGCTAAAGGAAGGATGGAAAATGGGGCAAGAGAGGAGAGGAAATGGTGTTTTTATAAGGGATAACATTACAACTGCACTGAGGGAAGGTATTTCTGGAAACAGATTATTAGGGTGGAACTGAGAAATAAGAAAGGGATGATCAACTTGTTGAGATTATACTATGGAACCCCCAATAGTCAGAGGAAAATTGAGAAACAAATTTGTAAGGAGATCTCAGTCATTTGTAAGAATAATACGATTGTTATGGTCAGGGATTTTAACTTTCAAAATATAGACTGGGACTGCCATATTGTTAAGGATGCAGATACAGAGGGATTTCTTAAGTCTGCATAAGAAAATGTTCTGATTCAATATGTGAAAGTACTGACCAGAGAAGATGCAAAACTTGACCTACTCTTGTGAAATAAAGCGGTGTCAGTAGAGGAGCACTTTGGGGCCAGTGACCATAATTCAATTTATTTTAATATGGTGATGCAAGAGGAAATTGGAGGAAGGTCAATTTTGAGGGCATTTGGCAAGAACTTTCAAATGTTGATTGGGGGCAGATGTTCTGGGAAAGGGAAGGGTGGAAAATGGGAAGAGTTCAGATGTGAGAAAACGAGAGACCAGAGACAGTATGTTCCTGTTAAGGTGAAAGGCAAGACTGGTATGTGAAGGGAATGTTGGATGACTAGAGAAATTGAAACTTTTGTCAAGAAAAAGTTATATATGTCAGGTATAAACAGAAGAGATGGAGTGAATCCTTAGAAGAATACAAAGACAGTAGGAAGAAAATCTGAAAGGCAAAAAGGGTACCTGAGATAGCTTTGGCATATAGGGTTAAGTGGAATCCAAATATAAATACATTAAGGACAAAAGGGTAACTCAGGAAAGAATAGGACCTCTCAAAGGAGAGCAAAGCAGCCTGTAAGTGGAACCACTAGAGCTGGGGGAGGTACTAAATGAGTATTTTGCATTAATATTTACTATGAAGAAGGACATGGAAGTTCTACAGTAGAATGTGGGGAAATAGATGGTGACATCTTGAAAAATGTCCATATTATAAAGGAGGTGGTGCTGGATGTCTTAAAATGCATAAAGGTGGATAAATCCCCAGAACTCTGTGGGAAGCTAAAGAAGTGATTGCTGGGCCCCTTGTTGAGATATTTGTATCATTGATAGTCGCAGGTAAGGTGCCGAAAGACTGGAGATTGGCTTACAAGGTGTCACTATTTATGAAAGGTGGTAAGGAAAAACAAGGGAACTATAGACTGATATGCCTGACATTACTGGTAGGCAAATTTTGGAGGGATTGTGAGGGACGGGATTTACATATATTTTGAAAGGCAAGGATTGATTAGGAATAGTCAACTTGGCTTAGTGTGTGGGAAATCATGTCCCACTAACTTGACTGAGTTTTCTGAAGAAGTAATAAAGTGGATTGAGGAGGGCAAAGCAGTAGACATGATCTATATTTAGATTTCAGTAAGGTATTCAACAAGGCAGACTAGCTAGATCATATGGAATACAGGAAGAACTAGCCATTTGGATACAGAACTGGCTCGAAGGTAGAAGACAGAGGGTAGTGATGGAGAGTTGCTTTTCAGACTGGTGGCCTGAGACCAGTGGAGTGCCACAAGGATCGCTGCTGGGTCCATTACTTTTCATCATTTATATAAATGAGTTGGATGTGAGCATAAGAGGTATAATTAATAAGTTTGCAGATGACATCAAAATTGGTGGTATAGTGGACAGCGAAGATTACCTCAGAGTGCAATGGGAAGTTGATCATATGGGCCAATGGGCCGAAGAGTGGCAAATGGAGTTTAATTTAGATAAATGTGAGGTGCTGCATTTTGCAAAGGCAAATCAGGAGATGACTTAATGCTAAGGTCCTCGGGAGTGTTACTGAATAAAGAGACCTTGGAGTCCAGGTTCTTGGTTCATTGAAATTGGAGTTGCAGGAAGATAGGATGGTGAAGAAGGTATTTTGTATGCTTTCCTTTATTGGTTAGAGCTTTGAGATTAGGAATTAGAAGTCGTGTTACAGCTATACAGGAACTGTTTAGGCCACTGTTAGAATATGTGTGCAGTTCTGGTCTCCCTCCACTTGGAAGAATGTTGTGAAACTTGAAAGGGTCCAGAAAAGAGTTACAAGAATGTTGCCAGGGTTGGAGGATTTGACCGATAGGGAGAGGCTGAATCATCTGGGGCTATTTTCCCTGGCAAGTCAGACGCTGAGGTATGACTTTATAGAGGTTTACAAAATCATGAGGGGCATGGATAGAATATATAGACAAGGTCTTTTCCCTGGAGTGGGGGAATCCAGAATTAGAGGGCATACATTCAAGATGAGAAGGGAAAGATATAAAATGGACTGAAGGGGCAGCTTTTTCATGAAGAGGTTGGTGGATGTATGGAATGAGCTGCCAGAGGAAGTGGTGGAGGCTAATACAATTGTAACATTTGAAAGGCATCTGGCTGGATAATGCATAACTCACAAAAATGCATAAGCAACTGTGCACACAAAATCTCCATTTCGAGCAAACTTCTTAAAATATATTCAGGGTGTCTCGAACGAGCACATCTTTGTGAGATAAGCTGATTAGAACAGGAAAATCACTGTTCCAGCCAAGTGCTGGCACATTATTAAAATTTCTTGTCAATACTGCTAAAATGAAACTCACGCAACTTTGCAAATTAAAATCTCAAATCATGAAAAGTATTGTAGATGCAGCAAAAGTACTTTTAAGGCACAAAATGGCCAGAATTAACCTCATCAAAAAAGGGTGCCTTTAGGATGGGAATTATTCCAAGCAAAAGAAAGCATTGTCTGAATGGCAAGATTACAAAGAATGCAAAGACAGCTATAAGGAAGTTTAAAATTGCAACTCAAAAACTTTGAAAAATCACGACAATAAGTAATTAATTCTGGTTTCATTAAGGATGTTTGGCCATAAAAACAGCAGCTAAAATTAGCTTGCAGAAATTAGCTGTCTCTTTGAAACTATTTACAATATAAATAAGATATAGTTAAAGATCCTCTCAAGAATCAGAGATAGATTTCAAGGCAATTATAAAATATTAATGAGATGCTTATCATAACCTGCCTGATTAGCTAAAAACAGTTCACAATTGAAATAACTATAAAAATTATTGTTTTTAACATTATAAGAAAATCAACTGTTTGTTTTATATAAAAAGAGGTAATGGATTTTGATAAGAGTCAATACGATGGAAAATAGACTTTAAGCAATCCTTAGAGATAAACAATAAGGGGTATGACCAAAAAGGGCACAGTCAGTAACTTTGGAATGCAACATAGCAAGATCCCAAAACCTAGGGATTACAATAATTGTTAAACATCACCAAAAAAATCTGAGAGCTGTCCATAGGCATGCTCATCATTTAATCAGGTATTTTACAAGATTAGTCCTACAGAAGGGAAGGGGAAGGTACAGTAACCACATTGTATTACAATATGTATAAAGATACTGATTTTACTCTAAAAGCAGTGTGGCATTGATCTCTCTGACAATCTGAGTTGAAGATTAAGGAAACTATTGTGTTTTCATGTCAAAGCCAGATTCGGGGAAGATCCTTTGGCCCTCTCCCTACATTAACTTGCTTGAATAAAAATCCATTACATGCCTGTATCCTGTCTGCCTCCTGAGTCTTTCTCCTTGCTCAGGGGAATCTCACTCCTACATTAACAGATTATTTAAAAACCCTGCATCAGCACTTAAGTGAAACAACAGTGCTTTTGAGAAGGGGTTACACTGAGGCAAAAGGGAGCATTATCTAAACAACAAGTTACAAGGAATGAGACTGCTTTGATTAGGAAATATTCAAGGATGAACAATTCAAAGATTTGTAACAAATGCAAGTGCATAAAAAGAAACTTTGAAGGATCACTAAAATACAACAAATAAGTACTTCCAGTCTCATTAATGAAAGAATGTTGTCCCATTAGGGGAACAGTGTTAATTAAGCATCATTCAGCCATGAAAACAGCAACTAAAATTATCTCACAGAAATTAGCTGTTTCTTCAAAATTATTTACAATATTAAGAAATAAGGTTCTAGTCAAAGATTCTTCAAATGACAGAGATAGATTTCAATGTAATTATAAAACATTTTAGTAAAAGCATCTAAAGGGATACCTGGCATTAGCTAAAGAGTGCTAACAGTATATTATTAAACACAATATTATTAAACTTTATAATAGAAATTAATATTGCGATTAACTTTTTTATTTGAGGAGTGATGACATTTGATAACAATAGCAAAAGGAATATAATAAACAATAAAATTCAAACTGTCCATAGAGATACACAAGTAATAACCAAAGTGCAACACAGCAAGATCCCAAGGTCTAGAGATTACAATGACCGTTAGACATAATGAGGACCAAGGGAACCTAAGGTTGTCCATCTTTGATCAGGTGCTTCACAGGATTAGTTGTATAGAGAAAGGGGTAACCACATTTTGTGTGATTATTGTAACACAAAATGTATAAAAATACTGCTTTACATTGTAAAAATCAGAGTGCATCATTGATCTCTCTTCAGATCTGAGCCATAGATTAAGAGAATGATTGGATTCTCACATTGAAGCCAGATTTAGGGAAGATCTTTCAGCCCTCTTCACGCATTAACTGGTTGTTATTGAATAAACGTCTGCCATGTGCCTGAATCTTGTCTTCCTTCTTAGTCTTTGTCCCCGGTCTGGGGTCATGCTTCTACAGATTGACGAGACAACCAGGAGACTCTGCTGGAAGCCAGCATACCTTGAGTCAAGATTTGGGTGAGTATGTTTATTTACCACCCTTTTAGATAGTGTGTGAGAGCTTCTGTCACTCACAGTCAAAATAACTTTTTTAAATTAAGCAAACAGGAGGGGACAGAATGGCATGGGTTGTTATGTAACCTTGAATGGTAGTGTAATTCAGCATGAGACCCGAGTCAAGGAACTATTAGCCACTGCAATAGAGCCCTCCACTATCACCTGATGAAGGAGCGTCACTCCGAAAGCTAGTGTGCTTCCAATTAAGCCTGTTAGACTATAACCTGGTGTTGTGTGATTTTTAACTTCTTAAAATATGATGTAGATCATATCAAAGTGCACATTGTAGTGAGATTGCTGTGTCAAGAACTTTATCTACAGCAACTATATTAATCTCTAATGTGAATCATCCAGGAATGCGCCTCTCCAGTTTGGAGTCTGGTGCACCAAAATCTCCAATTCTGTCTTAAAATCTGATGTAGATCATGCTAATGTGCATATCTCAGTGAGGTAATCACCTTAGCACATCAAAATTAAGCAACTTTGCACATCAAAATATTCAATTCAATCAGACTTCTTAAAATCTAGTATAGACCACACATTTTATCTTATTTTCACAAATAACTCGGTATACCAAAATCCCCATTTCTGGCTGATTTATTTAAAACTCAGGCAGATGCTATTGACATGCATGGTACGATAGGCACCATGGCAAATCAACTTCTACATTTCCAACAAATGTCTTGAAATATGGTTCAGATCAAACTAAATTGCATATCTCAGTGAGATAAGCAACATTACACATCAAAGACCTCATTTCTTGCAAACTTCTTGAAATATGTTGGAGACTCTACTAAAGTGCACTTCTCACTGAGATATTTACATTGGTACATTAAAATCTCCAATTCAATTGAACTTCTTAAAATCTGATATATATCAGGTAAAGTGAGACAAGCAACTTTACCTAATATACATCAGCAACTTAGTACATCAAGAATGTCATTTGTAGCAAGCGTCTTAAAATTTAATGTGGATCATACTAAAGTGTATATCTCAGCAAGATAAGCACATTGGTACATAAAGATATTGGGTTCAATAAAACTTCTTAAAATCTAATGTAATTTGTACTAAAGTGCATATCTCATTGACACAAGCAAATTGGTACACCAAAATCTATATTTCTGGCAGATTTCTTTAAACTTCATGCAGATCCTATTGTCACATGTACCTGAGTGTGATAGGCACTTGTCAAACCAAAATCTACACTTCCACCAAACTTCTTGAAACCTGATGCAGATCGGACTAAAGTGCTTCAGTTTAGGTCAGGTGCAAAATTGCACATTAAAAAAAACTCATTTCTTGCAAAACCCTTGAAATATGTTAGAGATATGTTAAAGTGCATATCTCAGTGAGATGTTCACCTGTGTACTTCAAAATCTCTTGAAGACATGCATTTATATCAAATTAATATGCAATTCAAACTCTTAAAGTATGATGTAGTTAATACTAAAGTATATATTTCAGTGAGGTAAGCAACATTGCACATTCAAAACCTCATTACATGCAAATCTGGCATGTCAAAATCTCCATTTCCACCAAATATCTCTGAGCCTGATGCAGATGCTACTGAAAGACACATCTCATTGAGATAAGCAACTTGGTATATCAAGAACCTAATTTCTTGCAAACTTGTTAAAGCCCATTCTAGATCATACACATCTCAGTGCGATAAGCATATTGGCACAGGCAGATTTCCAATTCAGTCAAACTTCTTTAAGTCTGATGTAAATCATACAAATCATATCAATGATATGCAATTTAATCAAACTCTTAAAATATGATGTAGTTAATACTAAAGTGTATATTTCAGTGAGGCACTGGTGATTTGATACAGTGGTTAGCACTGCTGCCTCACAGTACCAGGGTCCTGGATTTGATTCCAGCCTTGGGCGTCTGTCTGTGTGGAGTTTGCACATTCTCCCCATGTTTGCGTGGGTTTCCTCCGGGTGCTCCGGTTTCCTCCCACAGTCCAAAGATGTGCAGGTCAGGTGAATTGGCCATTCTAAATTGCCCATAGTGCTAGATGCATTAGTCAGAGGGAAATGGGTCTGAGTGGGTTACTCTTCAGAGGGTCGATGTGGACTGGTTGGGCCGAAGGGCCTGTTTCCACACTGTAGGGAATCTAATCTAATCTAATTGCATTGCTCAGTGGGATAAGCACCTTGGCACATCAAGATCTGCATTTCTACCAAATCTCCTTAAGCCAGATGCCGATGCTGCTAAAATGCACATCTCGGTGAGATAAGCAACATTGAACATCCAAGATATTCAATTTAACCAAACATTTTGAAACCTAATGTAGGTAATACTAAAGTGCATATCTCAGTGAGATAAACAACTTGGCACATCAAAATGTTCAATTCAATCAAACTGCTTAAACTCTAGTGTTGATCATACAAAGTGAATATCTCAACTTGGTTCATCAGATACCTCATTTCTAGAAAAACTCTTAAAATATAATATGGAGCCTGCAAAAGTGCGTCTCTCACTGAGATAACCACTTTGGTGCATCAAAACCTCAAATTCTATTAAAATTCTTAAAATCTGATGAAGATAATACTAATGCGCATATCTCAGCAATATAAGTACCTTGGCCCATCAAAGTCTCCATTTCCATGAAAATAAAAGCATCTGTTGCTGCTGTAACAGAGCTTTATCACACTGTTAAAGAGTGTAGATTAGATTCCCTTCAGTATGGAAACAGACCCTCTAGCCAACAAGTCCACACCAATCCTCCGAAGGGTAACCCACCCAGACCTATATACCCACCCACCCCTACCCTATATGTACCCCTGACTAATGCACGTAACATTATGGGCAATTCACCTGATCTGCACATCTTTTAGATTGTGGGAGGAATCCAGAGCACCCAGAGGATACCCATGCAGACACGGGGAGAATGTGCAAACTCCACGTAGACAATCAGCAAGGCAGGAATTGAATCTGGGTCCCTGGCACTGTGAGGCAACGGTGCTAACCACTGAGTCACTGTGGATAGATTGATATGGTTTATTACTGATTTATGAGAGCTTTATTACAATGTGTGAGATTGTAGAATCATAGGGTTGGGCATTGGTGTAACAGAGCTTTATGACACTGTGTTCAAATGGAGACCTATAGGGTTCATTTCTGGTATACAGAGCTTTATAACATGGTGTTAGAGTGTAGATTGATAGGATATATTACTGGTTTTCAGTGCTGTATCACACTGTGTTTGAATGTAAATTAATAAGATTTATTACTGGTATAGCAGAGTGTGATATGAGGTGGACTGATATGGTATATTCCTGGTGTAACAGACCTTTAATACACTGTGTTAACCATATAGATTGATTGGGATTAGTACTGGTCTAACAGAGCTTTTTACGCAGTGTTCAAGTGTGGATTGATAGGGATCATTATCTGATGCAACAGAGCTTTATTAACCTGTGCTTGAGTGTTGATTGATCGGATTTCATTGCTGCTGCATCAATGCTTTATTACACTGTGTTAGAATGTAGAGTGATGTGGTTTATTACAGGTATAATTGAGCTTAATTACACTGTTAAAATGTAGATTGATAGAAATTATTACTGATGTAACCCAGTTGCAATGCACTCAGAGTGCAGATTGATAGGGTTTTAACTGATGTAACACAGCTGAAGTACAGTGTGTTAGAGTCCACATTAATAGCATTCATTATTGATGGTACACTCTGTTAGAGTCTATATTCTTAGGGTTAATTACTGGTATAACAGAGCTTTATCACACTATAGTACAATGTAGATTTTTAAGTTACATTACTGGTAACTGTCTTCAGGTGCAGATTGATAGAGTTTATTACTGGTGTATATTATTGCAACTGATGTGTTTGCATCATCATTAGCTAGTGGGGCAGAATCATAAGACACAGAATTTATAGCACAAGATCATATATCATGCAAGTGATATGATAAATTGAACAAACATAGATTGTTGTTAAGTCTTTCATTTTTTAGAATGTGTTGCAGGTTTTGATTCATTAATATGTAAATCTCAGAACTTCTTTCAAGTCACATTTGCATGATAAACTTAAGGTGTTATATAAAAAAAGGTAACATCTCAGCTCAGACAATGCATTAAAGGTGTGAGGTCAGAGTCTGTTAGTATCCCAATCTTGAGTCAGACTGGTTCTATTTTCAAAGTGGAATTTTAAAAATATTACATGGATTGACTGCCTGCATTGACTGTCTGCAGGTTGTCCATTTTTTGAGCAAAATAGAATGTATCTGCAAATATAATTCTGCGAATACAAATTCATCCCATAGACTGTATAGGTGGGTACATGAGAGAGAGACTACATGTGTGCAAGCTTGGTAAGGTGTGTATGTGAGAGTGTGAGTGTGCGAGGTGTGTGGGTGTGTGAGAGAGAGTGTGTAGTGCAGTGGGGTCACCTGTAGTGTGACTGAACCCTAAGTCCTAGTTGAGGCCATCCCCATGGGTACCGAACTTGGTTATCAGCTTCTGCTTGGCCATTTGTGTTGTTGCCTGTCCCGAAGTCCGCCTTGGAGAATTGTCACCCGAAGGTCCGAGGCAGAATGTCCCTGATGGCTAAAGTGTTCCCTGACTGGGAGGGAACACCCTGTCTGGTGATTGTTGTCATAGCATCTGCTTGGCCTAGGCAATGTACCATATTTTGGGGCATCCTTGCCTGCAGCATATGAGATAGACAGTGTTGGCTAAGTCAGTGTAGATTGATAGGGTTTATTACTGGTTCAACAGAGGTGTATTACAGTGTGTTATAGTGTGTGCATTATAAGGATTATAAGGATTATTACTGGTGTAACACGGTATTATTTTTCTGTGTTAGAGTGTGGATTGATAGGGTTTATTATTAGTGTAGAATAGCTTTGTGACTCTATGCTAGATTGTATATTGGTAGTGTTTTAACTGATGCAACAGAGTTGAAGTACGCTGTGTTAGCGTTTGGATTGGTAGAGTTTATTACTGGTGTAACAGACTTTATTATGCTGTTTTAGAGTGAAGATTGATAGGGTCTATTATTGGTGTAACAAAACTTTGATTTAGAGTTTGGATTGATGGAATTATTTTCGGTGTAGTAGAGCTTTATTGCACTTTGCTAGAGTGCAGATTGTTAGGGTGTATTACTGGTGTAACACAGCTTTGTTACTCTGTGTTAGGGTTTAGATTGATAGCGTTTACTGGTGGTGTAACAGAGCTTTAGAGTAGAGATTGATAGCGCTTATTACTGGTTCAAAGCAGGTTTGTTACACCATTCTGGAATGTAGATTGATAAAGTGTATAACTGTTGAAACAGACCTTTATTACACTGTGTTAGTCTGTGATAGGGTTTATTTTGTGTGTAATTGAGCTTTATTTGACTGTGTTAATGTAGATTGATAGGGTTTATTACTGGTATGATTATTGGCATATTACTGGTGTAACAGTGCTGTGTGTTCAAATGTAAATTGAGGGGACATATTACTGGTGTAACAGAGCTCATTTACACTGTGTTAGGGTGTGCATTGATATGGCATATTACTAGAATGTAGCTTGGTAGGGTTAATTGCTGGTGTAACAGAGCTTCACTAAACTGCATATGAGTGTCAGAATCAAAAAGTGTGGTGCTGAAAAAGCACAGCGGGTCATTCAGCATCCAAGGAGCAGGAGAATTATGTTTTGGATAAGCCCTTCATCAGGAATGTGGAGGGGGAAAGGGACTGAGAGATAAATAGGGCAATGGTGGTGGAGCTGGGGGGCAATAGGTGATTGCAGATGGGAGGTAATTCTGATAGGTTGGTGGGGTGAATGGAGCGAATTAGTGGGAAGGAGGAGGGACAGGGCAGATCAAGAGGTGGTGCCGAGTTGGAGCATTGGATCTGGGATGAGGGGGAAGGGGAGATTTGGAAACTGGTGAAGTCAGTGTTGATGCTGTGTGGTTATAGTGTCTCAAGGCGGAAAATGAAGCATTCTTCCTCCAGTTGGCAGGTGGCTTTGATTTGGTGATGGAGAAGGCCCAGGATTTGCATGTCCTTGGGGGAGTTGGAGTGGTTGGCCACAAGGCGGTGAAGTTGTTTGGTGCATGCAAAGCAGAGATGTTCTCTGAGCCACTCCATGAGTATGTGTTCTGTCTCCCTGATGTAGAGGAGACCACATCGAGAGCAATGGATGCAGCAAATGAAGTGGGTGGATGTGTCAGAAAATCTCTGCCAGATTTGAAATAATCCATTCAGATTCTTGTCGGAGGTGAGGGGGGAGGTGTGGGTGCATGTTTTACACAACTTGCGGAGGCAGGGGAAGGCGCAAGGTGGAGAGGGTGGATTGGTGGGGGCGTGGACCTAACCAGGGAGTCACTGAGGGAATAGTCTCTGTGCAGCACAGATATAGATTGGGATGAAAACATATTTTGTGTGGTGGGGTCTGACTATAGATGGCGAAAATGGTAGAGAATAATGCACTGTGTCCAGACATTTGTGGGTTGAAGGTGAGGACAAGGGAAGGTGCAGGAAGTGGAAGAAATGAGATGGAGGACATTGTTCATCACATGGGAGAGAAAAATAGAGATGTTCATCCGCTGCACCCGATGTGGCCTTCTCTATATTGGGGAGACAGGCCGCCCACTTGCGGAACGTTTCAGGGAACACCTCTGGGACAACCGGACCAACGAACCCAACCACCCCGTGGCTCAACACTTCAACTCCCCCTCCCACTCCACCAAGGACATGCAGGTCCTTGGACTCCTCCAACGCCAGACCATAGCAACACGACGGTTGGTGGAAGAGTGCCTCATCTTCCACCAACCACAAGGGATGAACTCAGATATCTCCAGTTTCCTCATTTCCCCTCCCCCCACCTTGTCTCAGTCAAATCCCTCGAACTCAGCACCGCCTTCCTAACCTGTAATCTTCTTCCTGACCTCTCCGCCCCCACCCCTACTCTGGCCTATCACCCTCACCTTGACCTCCTTCCACCTATCGCATTTCCAACGCCCCTCCCCCAAGTCCCTCCTCCTACCTTTTATCTTAGCCTGCTGTACACACTTTCCTGCTCCTTGGATGCTGCCTGACCTGCTGTGCTTTTCCAGCAACACATTTTCAGCTCTGATCTCCAGCATCTGCAGTCCTCACTTTCTCCTCATAGAAATGTACAGCATGGATACAGACCCTTCGGTCCAACTCATCCATGCCAATCAGATATCCTACCCTAATCTAGTTGCATTTGCCAGCACTTGACCCATATCCTTCTAATGTATTCATGTACCCATCCAGATGACTTTCAAGTGCTGCAATTGTACCAGCTTCCACCACTTCTTCTGGCAGCTCATTCCATACACTTACCACCCTCTGTGTGAAAACATTGCCCTAGGTCTCTTTTAAATCTTGCCCCTCTCATCCTAAACCTATGCCCTCTAGTTCTGGACTCCTCCAGCTCTGGGAAAAGACTTTGTCTATTTATCCTTTCCATGCCCCTCATGATTTTATAACCCTCTATAAGGTTACCCCTCAGCCTCCGTCCCTCCAGGGAAAACAGCCCCAGCCTATTCAGCCTCTCCCTATAGCTTGAATCCTCCAACCCTGGCAACATCATTGTAAACCTTTTCTGAACTCTTTCAAGTTTCACAACATCCTTCCAATAAGAAGGAGATTAGAATTGCACGCAGTGGCCTAACCAATGTCCTGTACAGCTGCAACATGACCTCCCAACTCCGTTACTCAATACTCTGACCAATAAAGGAAAGCACACCAAACATCCTTTTCATAGGATTATCTACCTGCGACTCTACTTTCAAGGAACTATGAACCTGCACTCCAAGGTCTCTTTGTTCAGCACACACCCTAGGACCTTACCATTAAGTGTATAGGTTCTGCTCTGATTTACTTTTCCAAAATGCAGCACCTTGCACTTATCTAAATTAAACACCATCCGCCACTCCTCAGCCGACTGATCCTTCTGATCAAGATCCCATTATACTCTAAGGTAACCTTCTTTACTGTCCACTATGTGTCCAATTTTAGTGTCATCTGAAAACTTACTAACTATGCCTCCTATTTGCACATCCAAATCACTTATATAAATGACAAAAAGTATTGGATCCACCACCAATCCTTCGGTGCTTGAATTGCTCCCCTTGGGAGTAGGTATGGTGGATGCGGAGGATTTGGGAATAAGGGATCACATTTTTACAGGGTAGGAGGAGGTGGGAGGAGGAGTAGTCAAGGTATCTGTGGAAGTCAGTGGGTTTGAAATAGATGTCCATATTGAGTAAGTAGCCAGAGGCAGAAACCAAGAGGTCCAAGAAGGGGAAGGAGGTGTTGGAATGTGAGGTCAGGGTGGAAGGTATTGGTGAAGTTGAACTGTTCAACCTTCTCATGGGAGCATGAGGTGGCACCAATACAGTCATCATTGTAGTGGAGGAAAAGGTAGGAGATGGTGCACCTGGTGTAACTCCAGAGGATGGACTGTTTCACGTATCCTATGAGGTTGCAGGCATAGCTGGGGCCCATGCAGGTACCTATGTCTATACATCTAGTCTGTAGGAAGTGAGAGGATTCAGAAGAGAAATTGTTGAGGGTGAGGACCAGTTCCACCAATTGAAAGAGTGTCTCAGTGGAGAGGGACTGGTTAGGTTTTGATCATGGGGGATGCAGCTGTACAGGGACTGAATGTCCATGATGAATACGTTTGGGACCAGGGAATTGAATGTCATGGAGAAGGTGGAGGGCATGGGTGGTGTCTTGCTTGTATGTGGGGAGTTCATGGACCAAGGGGGACAGGATGGAGTTAAGATATGAGGAGATGCGTTTGGGGGGGGAGGTGGGGGCAGGAGCAGACAGACACAATAGGTCAACTGGGATAGTCAGGTTTGTAGATTTTGGGTAAGAGGTAGAATTAGGTGGTGCAGGTTGGGGAACTATTAGTTTGGAGGCTTTGGATGGAAGATCCTCTGAGGTGATGAGGTTGTGGATGGTTTGGGAGATGAAGGTTTGGTGATGTGAGATGGGGTCGTAATTGAGCAGGCAGTAGGAGGAAGTGTCAATGAGTTGGCATCTGGCTTCAGCGAGGTAGAGTTCAGTGCACCATACACCCCCCTTGCCTTCTGGTTTAATTGTGAGGTCGGGATTGGAGCAGAGGGAGTGGAGGGCTGCTAATGGGGACGGAAATGATGTTCTATATGTGTTCGCAGAAGTAATGTTTTCGGCATCAGTTGCGGAGGCAACGTGATTGATAGTGGGCTGTAGTGTACATTGAAAGGGATTACTACTTGTGTAACAGAGCTGTATTACACTCTGTTAGAGTGTGGATTGTTTGTGATTATTACTGGTGTGAGAGTTTTATCACACTGTCTTACAATATAGAATAATAGGTTTTCTTTCTGGTGTAACAAAGCTTTATTGCCCTGTATTAGGGTTTCATTGATAAGGTTTATTACGGAATAAAATCAGCCTGATTGGTTGTCAATTTTAATTCACTGAAAGCCTACATTCTCTAGTCAGCAAACATATTAGGATTCCGAGATTCCCACAAGATGAATCTATTTTGCAACTTCACGAATGCATATCTCCTCCCCCATATCACATTCCTCCCGCCATCTCTCTGCTACCAAATGTCCGCCACATCCTGCTATCTCTCAGCTTTGGCTGAGAAGATTAGGGTGAATCCAAAGAGGTTCTTTACATGTATTACAGGAAAATGAATAACTAGAGAGAGGTGGTAACATGGAGGACCAAAGTGAATGTCTATGTGTGGAGCCGCAGGAGATGGGCAAGGTCCTCAATTAATATTTCTCCTCTGTGTTTACCGTGGAGAAAGACACGAAGATTTGGCCAGTTGGGGAAGGTAGTGGTGATATCTTGGGGACAGTCCATATCAGAGAAGAGAAGGTGTTGGATGTATTAGAATGTATGAAGGTGGATAAATACCTAGTCCTGACCAGACATATCCAAGAACTCTGCAAGAGAAGAAATTGCAGGGGCCCTCGCTCATATATTTGCATCATCGTTAGCCACAGGTGAAGTCCCAGATGATTGGAGGAAAGTGAATGTTATGCTCTTATTCAAGATGGGCTGCAAAGAAAAACCTAGGAACTATAGACCAGTAAGCCTAACATCTGTGGTGGGTAAGTTACTTGAAAAGACTCTGAGGGATAAGATATACATGCATTTGGAAAGACAGAGTTTGATTAGGAGTAGTCAGCATGGCTTTATGAATGGGAGATCATGCCTCACAAATTTGTTAGAGATCTCTGATGAAGTGACCAGACAGGTTGATGAGGGCAGGGCAATAGTGGACGGATGCTTGTCTGTAATAGTGGACTGGAGGCCTGTGCCTAATGGTGTGCCTCAGGGGTCAGTGCTGTTTGCTAACTCTAGCAATGATTTGGATGAGAATGTACAAATTATGACTTGTAAATTTGCAGATGACACCTATAAAATAGGTGGTATCATGGGCAATGATGAAGGTTATCAAAAATTGCAGCAGGATCTTGCTCAGCTGGAGAAGTAGGCCAAAAAATGGCAAATGGAGTTTAATATAGATATATGAGGTCTTACATTTTGGAAAGTCAAATCAAGGCAGGTGAATAGTCAGGCTTTAAGGCGCATAGTGGAACAGAAGGATCTCGGAATTCAGCTGCACAGTTCTCTGCAAGTGGAGTCACAGGTAGACGGGACAGTGAAGAAAGTTTTTGGCACACTGGCCTTCATCAGTCAGGGCATTGAGTATGGGAGTTGCAAAGCTATAGTGCCATTGTGCAGGATGTTGGTGAGGCCACACTTGGGGTATTGTATTCAATTTTGATTATCTTATTATTAAACTGGAAAGAGTGCAGAAGAAATTTACAAGCATGTTGCCACGACTCAAGGGACTGAGTTATAGGGAGAGGGGCAACCTATTTACACAGAAGGTGGTACGCATAGGGAATAATCTGCCAGTGGGAGTGGTTGAGACAAGTACATTAACAACATCTCAAAGGCATTTGGACAAATATGGATAGGAAAGGATTAGAAGGGTGATTTAGGGTGATTTAGCGGTTTGGATCAGAAATTGGCTAGCTGAAAGAAGACAGAGGGTGGTGGTTGACACATGTTGAGTTGCTAGTGGTATACCACCAGGATCTCCTTTGGGCCCAGTGCTGTTTGTCATTTTTAGAAATGACCTAAATGAGGGCGTAAAAGGATGGGTTAGTAAATTTGCAGATGACACTAAGATCGGTGGAATTACGGGTAGTGCTGAAGGATGTTGCAGGCTACAAAGGAACATAGATTACTGCGCTTTGATGTTCTAGAAGGATATGGGCAGGAAATGGGTTTTGCGTGGATGGACCAGTTTGGGTCGAACAGCCCGCCTCCATGCTATAAGACTCTTATGATTCTCTGCCACCGCACCCCTGCCATGTCTCCTCACATTTCCATCAATAGGAAATGTCAAGGGTGAAACTGCTCTGTTGACACATACAGTCCAAAACAAAGTTAAAATGAAACTCTGTAAAATGTTGTTTCAGACTTAACTGGAGTCACATTTAATTCTGGGTGCCATAGGAAGGATGTTAAGGTGTTAAAGATGGTGAGTGATTGAGAGGGGTGTAAGGGGTAGGGAGATTTAGTTGGGAGTGGGGATGTTTAATAGTGGGTTTTTATTCTCTAACTTTCCTTCATAACTATTGAACTTAAATCAGTCTAACTTGTTAACCTGAACCCACAGAAATGTTCAATGTAGTAAGGAGCTTTTTTGAAAGATTCCACATGCATATGGAGATTTGTCCATTGGAAATTTCAGAATCTCAGGGAATGCACAATTCCAATCTATCCTGCTCCAATGCCTTTTTGGCCAGCGGACTATCTCGGCCTCTTTACAGAAGAGGCAATGCAAAGACAATTCCCTAGACTCATTGGAGTTAAAACAAATAAGAGGAGATCTGACTGAAACTGATATAACTGGTACAAACAAATGAACAAACTCTGTCTTTCCGGCTTCTCAGATGGTCGCAGAATCATTACAGTGCAGAAGGGGGCCATTCAGTCGATCGTGCCTGCTAAATGAGTGGATATCCAAGTAAGTATTTTGACTTAGCGCCATTTTCCTACCTTTTCTCCCAAATCCTTGCAGACTACTTCTATCCAAAGCCCTCTTGAATATCCCAATTGAACCTGAAGTGCATTCCGTATCCTACTACTCACTGTATTTAAAATGTTTTTCTCACTTCACATCTACTGAGACCCGAAGCTCCAGTTTCTGCAGGTGGAAGCACTTCCTGCATACATGGTCATCTGGGATACTGGCAGCATCCAGGACTCCTGACATGTGACAAACCACACATTCCACTTAGCTGGCCTCTCCTGACATTTCTTAAATTACAATTAACACCGTAGACAAGAACGATTATTTTGTTTGACTTCCTGCTCTATCACTAAGCTGATGGAAAGGTTAAGTTTCCACTGTGGTAAATCTGTAAGACAAGAAAGGGTTAACCAGAAATGGTCAGGTACCCAATGCTCACCAATCCGGAGCCTTACTCCCCTTTTGAAGCTATGACAGCGGCAGATTCCTATGGTATTCTTGCTCGTCACCTGTTACTGTGTCTATCCTTGCAGTAGGGTGGCTGCTGCTTTAAGTTCAACACCTTGTAAAAGGTGTTGAAGCTGCACAATGCTACATTTACAGGCTTGCCAGCTACTGTGTCCCCTGTCCAGGTGTTACGAACAAGTGCCCAATAACATCAGTAGTCACCAGACACCAGGTTTAGAATTTGAAATCATAACTTGACTTTTCACCTCATGAAGGAATAGCGCTTTGAAAGCTTGTGGTTAGAGCTGTTGGACTCTCTAACCTGGTGTTGTGTGACTTCTGACTTCGGCCACCCAAGTCCAACACCGACACTCCCACATCACGTCCAATCAAGAAGAGGCTCTAATCCACACCACGCAAGTTATCATGTCCCTCCCTGCCCCTTGTGCTTGGTAGGGTGAGGGAGAGATCAATTGGGAAGGGGAGAGACACATGGGGAAGTTACCAATCGACACTCTTAAGAAATTTAATATAGTTCTGTTACACCGGTAATAACCCTATCAATCTACATTCTAAAACTGTAATAAAGGTCTGTTATGTCAGTAAAAATTCTATCAATTTACAGTCCAATACCATGTTATACCATGTTAAGCTGTTACACAAATAATAATAATTCCTATCAATCTCATCTAGGTTAATAAACCTCTGTCACACCATAATAAACCATATAAATCGACTTGGAGGAAGAATGCACCATCTTCTGCCTTGGGACCCTCCAACCACACGGCATCAATGTCAATTTCACCAGTCATTTCCCGTCTCCCCACCTTAAGCCAGATCCAACCCTCCAACTCGGCACCGCCCTCTTGAACTGTCCTACCTGTCCATCCTCCTTCTCACCTATCCACTCCACCCTCTGCCCTGATCTATCACAATCACCCCACACCTTCATCTACCTTTCACCTTCCTAGCTATTTTCCTGCCAGCCCCACCCCTCTCAGCTGCCTTGGCATCCCCCGAAATGTCAACTCTCCTGCTCCTTGGATGCTGCCTGACCTGCTGTGCTTTTCCAGCACCACACTTTTTGACCTCCAACACAGATTCCCTACAGTGTGGAAACAGGCCCTTCAGCACAACAACTCCACACTGACCTTCCGAAGAGTAACCCACCCAGACCCATTTCCCTCTGACTAATGCACCAAACACAATGGGCAATTTAGCTTAGCCAATTCACCTCACCTGCACATCTTTGGACTGTGGGAGGAAACCAGAGGACCCGGAGAAAACCCACGCAGACATGGGGACAATGTGCAAACTCCATACAGACAGTTGCCCGAGGCCTGAATCGAACCTGAGTCCCTAGTGCTGTGAGGCAGCAGTTCTAACCATTGAGCCACCGTGCCGCCAATAAAGCTCTGTTACATCAATAATAAACCCTATCACTCTACATCCTCACACAGGGCAATAAAGCTCTGGTTCCACTAGTCATAAATCCTATCTAACACAGATTAATAAAGATCTGTTGAATCAGTGTAATAAATATCTACTGCACAATTAATAAACTCAATCAATCTGCACACTGACATGGACTAATAAAGCTCTGTTACACCAGTAATCCACCCTGCCAATCTGCACTCTAATATGATGTAATAAAGGTCTGGGTACATCAGTAATAAACCCAATCAAACTACACGTTAACAAAGTGTAATAAAGGTCAGCTACACTGGTAATAATCCCCATCAATGTGATAAAGCTCTGTTACACCAATAAGAAATCCTTTCAGATACAATGTTACAAAGCTCTGTTGTACCAGAGCACTCATACACTAGCAATCTACAACTAAACACAGTTGAAGCAATTTACAAATAAACACAGTAGCAATCTACAACTAAACAAAGCTCTGTTACACCAGTAATAAATCTTAACTACCTACTCTAACACAGTGTAATAAAAATCTGTTGAAGCAGTAACATAACTGTATCAATTGACACTCCAACAAAGTGTCCTTCAGGTTTTTTACATCAGTTCAAACCCTATCAAGCTACACTCTAGCACAGGGTAATAAAGCTCTCCTACACCAATAATAATCTCTATCAATCCACACTCCAACACTGTGTAATACATCTCTGTTGAACCAGTTATAAACCCTATCAATCTACATTTTTACAGTATAATAAAGTGCTGTAACATCAGTCAGAAAACTTACCAAATTTATCAATCTACATGCTAACATAGTGTAATACAACTCTGTTACATCAGCACTAAATTCATCAATCTATACTCTAACAGTGTAATAAAGATATGTTACACCAATAAGAATCCCGATCAATCTACGATGTAACAGTGTAGTAAAGCTCTGTTACCAGTAACAAACCCTGTTAATTTACACTCTTAACAAAGTCCAAGACAGTTCTGTTAGATTAGATTACATACATTACATTACATTACTTACAGTGTGGAAACAGGCCCTTCAGCCCAACAAGTCCACACCGACCCACCGAAGCGTAACCCAACCATACCCCTACATTTACCCCTTCACCTAACACTACGGGCAATTTAGCATGGCCAATTCACCTGACCAGCTCATCTTTGGACTGTGGGAGGAAACTGGAGCACCCAGAGGAAACCCACATACACACGGGGAGAATGTGCAAACTCCACACAGCCTGAGGTGGGAAATGAACCTGGGTCTCTGGCGCTGTGAGGCAGCAGTGCTAACCACTGTGCCACCAGTAATTTAGTTTATTAATCTACACTATAACACATTGTAATAAAGCTGTTACACTAATAATAAGTCCTATCAATCTATACTCTAACACTCATAAAACTCTGTTACGTAACTAGTGATTCGTAACAATCTGTACCTTAACAGTGTAATAAAGCTCCATTACATCAGTTATAAACCCTTTTTATCATCACTCTAACACTGTTAAAAACCCTATCAATCTGCACCCTAACACAGGGTAATAAAGTTCTGTTGCACCACAAATAAAGCCTAGCATTCTACACTCTAAAACACTGTGAAAAAGCTCTGTTACTCCAGTAATAATCACGATCAATCCAAACTCTAACGTAGTATAATAAAGCTCTGTAACACCAGCAATTTACCTTATTAATTGTAACTGAAACAAAGTGCAACAGAATTTTGCTACATTAATAATAAACTGTATCTACACTCTAATATTGTGTAATCAAGATCTGTTACACCACTAATAAATACAAATAACATACACCCTAACACAGAGTAGTAAAGTTCTGTTACATCAGTAATAATCCCTATCAATTTGCACCTTAACAGAGTGTAATAAAGCTCTGGTACATCAGCAATAAATCCTATCAATTGACATGCTAACAAAGTAAAATAAAGTTCTGCTAACACTGGTAATAATCCCCATCAATCCACGCAAAAACTCAGCTGACAAAGGTCTGTTACTCCAATATGAAACCCTACACTCTAAAACAGTGTGATAAAGGTCTGTTACACTAGTAATAATCCGTATCAATCTACATGTTAATACAGTGTAATGAGTCTCTGTTATGCCAGTAATAAACCCTAAAAATCCACACTCAAACATTGTGTAATGAAGTTCTGTGACCTTATCAATCTACACTCTAATAGAGTGCAGTAAAGTTCTGTTACATCAGTAATGAAAGTGATGAATTGACACTCTAACAGTGCAATAAAGCTCTGTTACATCAGTAATAAACCTGATAAATCTACTCTCTAACAGAGTGTAATAAAGCTCTGTTATACCAGTTATTAACCTTACCAATCTACACTGTAACAGTTATGAAAACCTTGCTACACCATGAACAAACCCTATCATCTCTCGACCTCTCTCTCTCTCCTGATATCTCTCCTCTGATACATGTCCCTCCCTCTCCCGATAACTTTCCCTGATACATACCCCCTCCATCCCTCCCTCCCTCCCACCCTCTCTCTCCCGACCCCTCTCCTCAACCCATCGCTCTCCTTCCCCTCACTCTCACTTCCTCCCATGTCCCCAAACCATCCTTCTCTCAACATCCATCGCTTTCCTCTCTCCATTCGACCTCTCTCCCTGACTCTCCTCTCCAACTTACTCTCTCCCCCGACCCCATCCCTCTCTCCCTCTCCTTCCATCCCACAACCCATCCCTCTTTCCCTCTCCCTCCGTTCCCCCAACCCATCTCTTTCCTCCCACTCCTTACCAAAGCCCTCCCCAAACCATCATGCCCTGCTTCCCTGCCCCACCCATCCCCCTCCCTCTCCCTATTAGAACATACAACAAAGAACAATACAGCACAGAACAGGCCCTTTGGCCCACGATGTTGTGCCGAACATTTGTCCTAGCTTAAGCACCCATCCATGTACCTATCCAATTGCCGCTTAAAGGTCACCAATGATTCTGACTCTGCCACTCCCACAGGCAGCGCATTCCATGCCCCCACAACTCTCTGGGTAAACAACCTACCCCTGACATCCCCCCCCCATACCTTCCACCCTTCACCTTAAATTTATGTCCCCTTGTAACACTCTGTTGTACCCGGGGAAAAAGTTTCTATCTATTCCTCTGATCATCTTATAAACCTCTATCAAGTCACCCCTCATCCTTCGCCGTTCCAATGAGAAAAGGCCTAGCACTCTCAACCTATCCTCGTAGGACCTATTCTCCATTCCAGGCAACATCCTGGTAAATCTTCTCTGCACCCTCTCCAAAGCTTCCACATCTTTCCTAAAGTGAGGCGATCAGAACTGCACACAGTACTCCAAATGTGGCCTAACCAAGGTCCTGTACAGCTGCAACATCACTTCTTGAATTCAATCCCTCTGCTAATGAACGCTAATACACCATAGGCCTTCTTACAAGCTCTATCCACCTGAATGGAGCCTTCTTTCTGTGGGTGGTACGGTGGCACAGTGGTTAGCACTGCTGCCTCACAGCGCCAGAGATCTGGGTTCAATTCCTGCCTCAGGTGACTGACTGTGTGGAGTTTGCACATTCTCCCCGTGTCTGCGTGGGTTTCCTCCGGGTGCTCCAGTTTCCTCCCACAGTCCAAAGATGTGCAGGTCAGGTGAATTGGCCATGCGAAATTGCCCGTAGTGTTAGGTAAGGGGTAGATGTAGGGATATGGGTGGGTTGCGCCTCGGTGGGGCGGTGTGGACTTGTTTGGCCGAAGGGCCTGTTTCCACTCTGTAAGTAATCTAATCTAATCTTGTGAGTGGCAACTTTCAAAGATCTATGAACATAGACCCCAAGATCCCTCTGCTACTCCACCTTACTAAGAACCCTACCATTAACCCTGTATTCCGCATTCTTATTTGTCCTTCCAAAATGGACAACCTCACACTTGACAGGGTTGAACTCCATCTGCCACTCCTCAGCCCAGCTCTGCATCATATCTAAGTCCCTTTGCAGCCGACAACAGTCCTCCTCACTATCCACAACTCCACCAATCTTCGTATCATCTGCAAATTTACTGACCCACCCTTCAACTCCCTCTTCCAAGTCATTAATAAAAATTACAAACAGCAGAGGACCCAGAACTGATCCCTGCAGAACTCCTCTTGTAACTGGGCTCCAGGCTGAATACTTACCATCTACCACCACTCTCTGACTTCGACCGGTTAGCCAGTTTTCTATCCAACTGGCCAAATTTCCCTCTGTCCCATGCCTCCTGACTTTCCTCATAAGCCTACCATGGGGAACCTTATCAAATGTCTTACTAAATTCCATGTACACTACATCCACAGCTCTACCCTCATCCACATGCTTGGTCACTTCCTCAAAGAATTCAATAAGAGTTGTAAGGCAAGACCTACCCTTCACAAATCCGTGCTGACTGTCCCTAATCAAGCAGTGTCTTTCCAGATACTCATAAATCCTATCCCTCAGTACCCTTTCCATTACTTTGCCTACCACCGAAGTAAGACTAACTGGCCTGTAATTCCCGGGGTTATCTCTATTCCCTTTTTTGATCAGGGGCACAACATTCGCCACTCTCCAGTCCCCTGGTACCACCCCATTGACAGTGAAGACGAAAAGGTCATTGCCAACGGTTCTGCAATTTCCTCTCTTGCTTCCCATATAATCCTAGGATATATCCTGTCAGGCCCGGGGGACTTGTCTATCCTCAAGTTGTTCAAAATGTCCAACACATCTTCCTTCCTAAGAAGTATCTCTTCTAGCTTACCAGTCCGTTTCACACTCTCCTCTTCAACAATACGGTCCCTCTCATTTGTAAATACTGAAGAAAAGTACTCATTCAAGACCTCTCCTATCTCTTCCGACTCAATACACAGTCTCCCACTACTGTCCTTGATCGGACCTACCCTCGTTCTCATCATTCTCATGTTTCTCACATACACATAAAATGCCTTGGGGTTATCCTTGATCCTATCCGCCAAAGATTTTTCATGCCCTCTCTTAGCTCTCCCAATCCCTTTCTTCAGCTCCCTTCTGGCTATCCTGTATCCCTCCAATGCTCTGTCTGAACCTTGTTTCCTCAACCTTATGTAAGCCTCCTTCTTCCTCTTTACACCCTCCCTCCCTCAACCTTCAACCTCCCTCGTCAACCAAGGTTCCCTCACACGAGCATCTCTTTCCTGCCTGACACGTACATACATATCCAGGACACGTCGTAGGACAAGTCACAGAATTGTGGTCACCATCACCAAAATGTTCACCCACTAACAAGCCCATCACTTGTCCCGGTTCGTTGCCAAGTACCAAATCCAATATGGCCTCCCCTCTGGTCGGACAATCTCCATACTGAGTTAGAAAAGCTTCCTGGACACACTGCACAAACACCGTACCATCCAATCCACTTGATCTAAAGAGCTTCCAATCAATATTTGGGAAGTTGAAATCGCCCATGACTACTACCCTGTGGCTTCTGCACCATTCCAAAATCTGTTTCCCAATCTGTTTCTCCACATCTCTGCTGTTACTGGGGGGCCTATAGTAAACACCCAACAAGGTGACTGCTCCTTTCCTATTTCTGACTTCAGCCCATACTACCTCCAAAAACAGATCCCCCTCGAACTGCCTTTCTGCAGCCGTTATAACATTTCTAATTGGCAACGCCACCCCCCCTCCTTTTTTACCACCCTCCCTAATCTTACTGAAACATCTGTAACCTCCAACAGCCATTCCTGTCCCTCTTCTATCCACATTTCCGTGATGGCCACAACATCGTAGTCCCAGGTACCAATCCACGCCTTAAGTTCACCCACCTTACTTCTGATATTCCTTGCATTAAAGTATACACACTTGAACCCATCTCTGTATCCGCAAGTAGTCCCTGTCAGTGCTACCTTCTCCACAGCCTCCCTACATTCTTGGACATCCTGACAAACAGCTAACCTACTTGCTGGACTACAAGTCCGGATCCCATCCCCCTGCCAAATTAGTTTAAATCCCCCCGAAGAGTGCTAGAAAACCTACCTCCCAGGATACTGGTGCCCTTCTGGTTCAGGTGCAACCTGTCCTGCTTGTAGAGGTCCCACATTCCCCAGAAGACAGTCCAATTGTCCAAATACCTGAAGCCCTCCCTCCTACACCATCCTTGCAACCACGTGTTCAACTGCACTCTCTCCCTATTCCTTGCCTCACTGTCACATGGCACCGGCAACAACCCAGAGATGACGACTCTGTCTGTCCTAGCTTTGAATTCACTCATTTATCCCTGTACCCTCCTCACCCATGTCTCCCCTCTTCTCCACATAAACTCCTACCTTCCTATCCCCAAACATCTCCCTTTCTCCCTCTCTCTCCCGAGCACAAGGCAGAGAGAGACACAATGATCAGTTACCATATCTTGCACCATGCGGATTACGGCTTAGACTTTTTTGGACATGATGTGAAGGTGGTGGTGTTGGACTGGGGTGGACAAAGTCAGAACTCACACAACACAAGGCTATAGTTTAAAAGGTTTATTTGAATCATAGTGGATAACCATCGTAACATTAACTGCAAGAATACCATGGGTAACTGTTGATGTCATGACTTCAAAATACTCCAGATTGGTTAGTACTGAGCACCTGACCATTACTGGATACCCCTTTTTTCTTTCACTGATTTAGAACAGTGGAAACTTAGATAGAGTAGGAAGCCAAACAAAATAAGTCTAATGATTCTTATATAAGGCATTACAGTAGCACCTCGACTTACGAACTTAATCCGTTCCGGGACCCGGTTTGTGAACCGACAAGTTTGCGAACTAAATCAATGTTCCCATTATTTGGATATTCAAAGCGCACGTAGCAAAGCAGAACAATGACAATGAAACCACGGGCTTTTTGCACTCGTACCTTCGTTCGTACCTTGAATTTCATACGTACATTGAAGCAAATTTTACGTACAACCCTGTTCGTAAACTGATGTGTTCGTGAACAGGGTCGTTTGTATGTCGAGGCGCTACTGTAGTTGCAAATTTTTGAAAAGTCAGGTAAGGCCAACTGTGTGGAATGTGTGGCTAGTTACATGTCAGGAGTCCTGGATGCTGCCAGTGCAGCAACTGGAGCTCCGAGTCTCAATAGACGTGAATTGAGAAAAATATTTTTCGAACAGTGAGTGGTAGAGTATGGAATGCACTAACCTAGAAATATGATGGAGGCAGGTACAACTGAGGTATTCTACAGCACGTTTAGAATCATAGTGTTGTACAGCACAGAAATAGATCTTTCAGTTCAACTCGTCCATGCTGACCAGATACCTTAAACTGATCTAGTCCCATTTGTCATTTGGCCCATATCACTCTATTCGCTTTCTATTCATTCTTTCTATTCAGATGCCTTTAAATGTTGTAATCATACCATGTCCACAACGTCCTCTACCAGCTTGTTACCACCTACTGTGTGAAAAAGAATGTCTCTTTTAAATTTTCCGCCCTCACCTTTAACTTATAGCTTAGCAAGAGATTTCCTTAACTCATCAAACGCCCAGCCTATCTGTTTAAGCTGAATTTCTGATGCAACAATGGTGATCAAACCTGTATCCCAAACTATAATGCTAGCATTTCCATGAAAACTGTGTTATCAATAACGCTCAAAATCAGGTAACAATCTCATTGTTCTGAAAACGTTGCAAAAGGCTATGAGAAGTTGAAGCTTTTTATACAAAATAGGAAGAGGATGCGAATTGGCTGGGCCTTAATTACCATTGAGATGCAGCAAAAAGAGTTAGCTGTCAATCTTAATTCTCAGACCAGACAGGTCCTTGATGCCTTTCTTACTAAAGCAGTGCAAAATCTCTATAAACTCTTATTGCCAACATAAACCAGGGTCCCTCCAGATCTACCCTTCTCTGAGGATGAAAGATCAGTCCTCAGCAGACGCCTCACCTTCATTCCCCTACGTTCTCGGATTAACGAGTTCAACATGCAGTGTGACATCGAATACTTCTCCAACCAAGATTCTCGCCCACCCTCTGACGACCCTTTCTTCCGCCTCCAACACACCCCATCCACCTGGACACCCCATGCTGGCCTCTTACCCACCCTCGATCTCTTCATAGCCAACTGCCGCCGCGACATTAACCGCCTCAACTTCTCCACCCCTCTCACCCACTCCAACCTCTCACCCTCGGAACGTGCATCCCTCCACTCCCTCCGTTCCAACCCCAACCTCACGATCAAACCAGCAGACAAGGGAGGCGTGGTAGTAGTTTGGCGCACCGACCTTTACACCATTGAGGCTAAATGCCAGCTCGCAGACACCTCCTCCTACTGCCCCCTTGACCATGACCCCACCTCCCACCACCAAACCATCATCTCCCAGACCATCCATAACCTCATCACCTCAGGGGATCTCCCATCCACCGCCTCCAACCTCATAGTCCCACAACCCCGCACCGCCCGTTTCTACCTCCTGCCCAAAATCCACAAACCTGACTGCCCCGGCCGACCCATTGTCTCAGCCTGCTCCTGCCCCACCGAACTCATCTCTGCATACCTCGACACGGCCCTGTCCCCCTTAGTCCAAGAACTCCCCACCTACATTCGGGACACCACCCACGCCCTCCACCTCCTCCATGATTTTCGCTTCCCCGGTCCCCAACGCCTTATCTTCACCATGGACATCCAGTCCCTGTACACCTCCATCCCCCATCACGAAGGACTTAAAGCCCTCCGCTTCTTCCTTTCCCGCCGTACCAACCAGTACCCTTCCACCGACACCCTCCTTCGACTGACTGAACTGGTCCTCATTCTTAACAACTTCTCTTTCCAATCCTCCCACTTCCTCCAAACCAAAGGAGTAGCCTTGGGCACCCACATGGGCCCCAGCTATGCCTGTCTCTTCGTAGGATATGTGGAACAGTCCATCTTCCGCAGCTACATTGGCCCCACCCTCCACCTTTTCCTCCGCTACATCGATGACTGTTTCGGCGCTGCGTCGTGCTCCCATGAGGAGGTTGAACAGTTCATCCACTTTACCAACACTTTCCACCCCGACCTCAAATTCACCTGGACCATCTCAGACTCCTCCCTCCCCTTCCTAGACCTTTCCATTTCCATCTCGGGTGACCGAATCGACACGGACATTTACTATTAACCGACGGACCAACTCCCACAGCTACCTAGACTACACCTCCTCCCACCCTGCCCCCTGTAAAAACGCCATCCCATATTCCCAATTCCTTCGTCTCCGCCGCATCTGCTCCCAGGAGGACCAGTTCCAAAACCGTAACACCCAGATGGCCTCCTTCATCAAGGACCGCAATTTCCCTCCAGACGTAGTCGACGATGCCCTCCACTGCATCTCTTCCACTTCCCGCTCCTCCGCCCTTGAGCCCCGCCCCTCCAACCGCCCATCAGGACAGAACCCCATTGGTCCTCACCTACCACGCCACCAACCTCCATGTCCAGCATATCATCCGCCGTCATTTCCGCCACCTCCAAACGGACCCCACCACCAGGGACATATTTCCCTCCCCTCCCCTATCAGCGTTCCGAAAAGACCACTCCCTCCGTGACTCTCTCGTCAGGTCCACACACCCCACCAACCCAACCTCCACTCCTGGCACCTTCCCCTGCAACCGCAAGAAATTCAAAACTTGCGCCCACACCTCCCCCCTTACTTCCCTCCAAGGCCCCAAGGGACACTTCCATATCCGCCACAAATTCACTTGCCCCTCCACACACATCATCTATTGCATCCGCTGCACCCGATATGGCCTCCTCTATATTGGGGAGACAGGCCACCTACTTGCGGAACATTTCAGAGAACACCCCTTGGACACCCGGACCAACCAACCCAACCACCCCGTAGCCCAACACTTCAACTCCCCCTCCCACTCCACCAAGGACATGCAGGTCCTTGGATTTCTCCATCGCCAGACCATGGCAACATGACGGTTGGAGGAAGAACGCCTCATCTTCCGCCTGGGAACCCTCCACCCACAAGGGATGAACTCAGGTTTCTCCAGTTTCCTCATTTCCCCTCCTCCCACCTTGTCTCAGTCAAATCCCTCGAACTCAGCACCGCCTTCCTAACCTGCAATCTTCTTCCTGACTTCTCTGCCCCCACCCCACTCCGGCCTATCACCCTCACCTTGACCTCCCTCCACCTAACGCATTCCCATCGCCCCTCCCCGAAGTCCCTCCTCCCTACCTTTTATCTTAGCCTGCTGGATACACTTTCCTCATTCCTGAAGAAGGGCTGATGCCCGAAACGTCGATTCTCCTGTTCCTTGGATGCTGCCTGACCTGCTGCGCTTTTCCAGCAACACATTTTCAGCTCCTGTATAGTTATATATGACCAATCAGAAACAAGGAATTAAGAGGGCTAAAAGAAGTCGTGAACTTTATTTACGGTTAAGGAAAATCCCAAATCCCAATTCATATATAAGGAACAAGAGGGTAACTAGAGAAAGGGTTGACCTACTCAAGGGCAAAGGAACAAAGTTATGAGTGGAGTCAGAGAAAATGAGTGAGTTTCTTAACGAGTAGTTTGTTTCGGTCAAGTCAAGATAAGAAGGGAGGAAATGTTGGGTATCCTAAAAGGCATTAACGTGGACAAGTCCCCAGATCCAAATGGGATCTATCCCAGCTTACTGAGGGAAGCAAGAGAGAAAATAGCTAGGACCTTAACAGATATCTTTGCAGCATCCTTGAACATGGGTGAGGTCCCAGAGGACTGGAAAATTGCTAATGTTGTCCCCTTGTTTAAGGAGGATAGCCTGGATAATCCAGGTAATTAAAAACTGATGAGTCTGATGTTAGTGGTAGGGAAGCTGCTGGAGAATATACTGAGGGATAAGACCCATTTGCATTTGGAAGAAAATGGGCTTATCAGTGATAGGCAACAGTGCTTTGAGCAGGGAAGGTCATGCCTTACCAACTTAATAGGAAGTGACAAAGTTGATTGATGAAGGAAGTGCTGTAGATGACCTATACATGGACTTCAGTAAGGCATTTGATAAGGTTCCCCATGGTAGGCTGACGGAGAAATTGAATTTGCATAGGATCCAGGGTGAATGAGCTAGCTAGATAGAGAACTGGCTGGACAGCAGGAGACAGAGAGCTATGGCGGAAGGATGTTTCTGAAATGGAGAACCGGGGCCAGTGCTGTTCTACAAAGATTTGTGTTGGGATGACTGTTGTATATGAAATACATAAATGACCTGGAGGAAGGTATAGTTGTCAGAATAGCAAATTTGCAGATGACACTAAAATAGCAGATGGTGAAGGGAACTGCCAGAGAATGCAGCAGAATATAGATAGGTTGGAGAGTTGGGCAGAGAAATGGCAGATGGAGTTCAATCCAGGCAAATGTGAGGTGATGCATTTTGGAAGGTCCAATTCAAGAGCGAAACTATACGGTAAATGGAAAAGTCCTGGGGAAGATTGATGTACAGACAGATCTGGGTGTTCAGTTCCATTGTACCATGACGGTAGCGACACAGGTCAAGAAGGCATGCTTTCTTTTATCAGATGGGGTACTGAATATAAAAGTTAGCAGGTCATGTTACAGTTGTATAGGACTTTGGTTCGATTCAATCAAACTTCTTAAAATTAGATAAAGATCATAATTAAGTGCATCTCTCACTGAGAAAAGTATATTTGCACATCAAAATCTTAAACTGAATCACACTTCTTAAAATTCAGTGTTGATCATACTAAATTGCACATCTCAATGAGATATGAAATTTGATATATCTAAAACCTCATTACTATCCAAATTCCAAAATCTAATAGGGAAAATACAAAGTGCATCTCTCAGTGATATGAGCACATTACCACTCCAAAATCTCAAACTCAATCAACCTCTTAAAATCTGATGTAGATAATACTAATGTCCATATATCAGAGAGGCAAGCACCTAGGCACATCAGAGTTTCCATTTCCACCAAACCCCTTTCAGCCTGATGTGCATGCCACTAAAATGCATACCTCAATAAGATAAGCAACACTGAGATTCAAAATATTCAAAAAAACCAAACTTCTTAAAATCTAATATAGACCATAATAAAGCACATTGGGACATCACAATCATCAATTCACTCAAACATCTTAAAATCTGATGTCGATTATACTAAAGTGCCTATCTCCATGAGACAAGAAAGGTTGCAAGTCAAAAATCACATTTCCTGCAAACGTCTTGAAATACGTTGGCAGTGCTACTAAAGTGCATATCTCAGTGATATAAGCACATTGGTATATCAAAATCACCATTTCCATCAGACGCCTTTAAGCCTGATGCAGATGCTGCAAAAATAGGTATCTTAGTGAGATAAGCAACATTGAAGTTCGAAATCACTGATTCGATCAACCTTCTTAAAATCTAACATGGACCATAGTACAGTATAGTACAGCATCTGTCACTTTTGCATATCAAAATCTCCAACTCAATCAAACTCCGTTAACTCTGACGTAATGCCATTAAACTACATATCTCAGTGAAATAAGCAGCATTGAAGTTCAAGTATTCAATTCAATCAAACTTCTTAAAATCTAATGTAGATCATATTAAAGTGCATCTCTCACTGAGGTAAGCTCATTAGCACATCAAAATGGCAATTTGATGAAACCTCTTAAAATCTCATGTAGATATGTCTAAAATGCATATCTCAGTGTGGCTACACTAGGAGAACAAACAAAGAACAAAGAAAATTCACTCCAACCTCATCCTCTCAACGTGCAGCCCTCCATTCCCTCTGCTCCAACTTCACCATCAAACCAGCAGGTAAAGGGGATACAGTGGTAGTTTGGCACACTGACCTCTACACCGCTGAAGCCAGACGCCAACTCGAAGACATCTCCTACTGCCCGCTCGACCATGACCCCACCCTCCATCATAAAACCATCATCTCCCAAACCATACAGAACCTCATCACCTCAGGAGATCTCCCACCCACAGCTTCCAACCTCATAGTCCGGGAACCCTACACTGCCCAATTCTACCTCCTTCCCAAGATCCACAAGCCTGACCACCCAGGCCGACCCATTGTCTCAGCCTGCTCCTGCCCCACCAAACTCATCTCCACCTACCTCAATGCTGTCCTATCCCCCCTAGTTCAGGAACTCCCCATATTTGTTCGAGACACCACCCATGCCCTTCACCTTCTCCAAGACTTCCATTTCCCCAGCCCCCAATGCCTCATCTTCACCATGGACATCCAATCCCTCTACACCTCCATCCGCCATGACCAGGGCCTCCAAGCCCTCTGTTTCTTCCTCTCCCGACTTCCCCAACAGTACCCTTCCACTGACACTCTCATTCGTTTGGCTGAACTGGTCCTCACCCTTAACAATTTCTCCTTCAAATCCTCGCACTTCCTCCAGACCAAAGGGGTAGCCATGGGCACCCGTATGGGCCCCAGCTATGCCTGTCTCTTTGTCAGCTATGTAGAACAGTCCATCTTCCGTAGTTACACCGGCACCACTCCCCACCTCTTCCTCTGCTATATTGATGACTGCATCAGCACCACCTCGTGCTACCGCGAGGAGGTTGAGCAGTTCATCAACTTCACCAACACATTCCACCCCAACCTTAAATTCACCTGGAATTAATCCACCACCGTAGATGTTGGGGTACTTCACTTGCTACCTCGATCTCCTCCGAACCACCTCTCCATTGGAGGTTGGTGGATTACAGTAAGAAAAAAAGAGCAGTGAAAGAACAAGAGTACAAGCAGATGGAGCAGACTAGCTCCAGACAGGAGCCTACACACAGCGCTGCTAGTCTTGAATTAAAAATTAGATTATATAGTAAAGAACAAGGAATCCCTGAAAACTGGCCTAAATTAAATCAGATGACGAAAGGCTGTTTCCTAATGTGGTATAATCTAGGAGAGTTTTACAATAGGGGTAGCAGATTTAAAAAGAAAGGAGGAGAAATTACTTCTCTGAAAAGGTCATGAATCTGTGGAATTCACTACTCCGACCTAACGGATGCTGGGACATTGACTAAACTTGAGGAGGTAGACAGGTTTTTAGACTAATAATAGTTTGAAGGGTTTGGGAGAACAGGCAGGAAAGTGGAGTTGAGCCAAGATGAGATCAACCATGATCATGGCAGACTTCAGTTGTTGAATTGTCAAGTCCTGCATTGAGTTTTTATTTTCTCTGAACAATTTGTATTTTGTTTTTATTTGTCTAAATGTAAACTTTGGGTGAGTGCAGACTGTAAGATTATTACATGTAGTAAGATGTGTGCATTCAAATCATTTTACTCAATGAAAGTCAGAATTGTAAAAGCAATTTGCTTTACTTTGCAGAGCAATTTTCTTCATCAATCAGATACAAAATAACAAACAAGATTTTCTTCATCAATCAGATACAAAATAACAAACAGGAACAGAAATTGCTGGAAAGCTCAGCATCTGTGAAGAAAAATCAGAGTTAATGTTTCGGGTCCAGTGACCCTTCCTCAGAACTAGGAAAAGGTTGATTTATATGCAGAACATAGGGTGGGGGAGGGAGTAAGGAGTAAACGATAGATGGGGACAGAGCATAAAGTGAGAGAACATTTGGATAAAGGAATGAATAGTTATTTGCTGAGGAGAATGAATTGTTGTCAGTGGAAACTGTTAGTTGCTAACAAGGTTAAGTCTTTGGGGTTGGGGACTAGGACGTGAGAGTTCAAGCCTTAAAATTATTGAACTTGATATTGGGTCCAGAGGACTGCATGATCCCCAAGTCGAAAATGAGGTGTTGTTCTTCCAGCTTACGCTGAGCTTCGGTGGAACACTGCAGCAAGCCTGAGACAGGGATGATGGCCAAGGAACAAGCTGGTGCGTTAAAGTGACAAGAATCAAAAGGTATGGCACTGGAAAAGCACAGCCAGTCAGGCAGCATCCGAGGAGCAGGAAGAGTTGGCGTTTCGAACATAAGCTCGCAGAGTCTTTTTTTCCAGGCTGAACGTAGATGTTCATCAAAGCTACAGTCTACGCTTCATTTCCTCAATGTAAAGGAGACCACATTGTGAGCAACAAATTCAGTAATGCATTTAACATACTACCCTGTTCCTGGCCAACATCTCTGACTCAGTTTTGCTGTAGAGTTCCAGCAGAGCTGAGTGCAAGCTGGAAGAACCTCATCTTTCAGTTGCGGACCCTGCAGCCATCCAGATTCAAAATCAAGTTCAATAATTTTAGGGCCTGAACTATCCCATTTCCTAGCCCCCAACCCCACACACCAAGCCTTGTTGTCACACAGTCTGCCATTACAGGGCAACTTCGATTATGCAGTGAGTATTTTGTTCATACAACCGATTATTCGGATAACTGATCCCTTCTCTAACCCCAGTACAAGATACCTACTCCCTTCAGCATGTCACTTGCACAGGCCCTCTATGCGTTTGCAGGCTGTCAGCACTGCTTTAAAGATCAGGCTCTCGGTTGGGGCTTCTGGCGTCAATCATTGGTTGGTGGCTTGCGAGTTGGCTGTGTTGTGAGGAAGGGCAGGAGGGACGAACTGTTCTCGAGGACCCCAACCCACCACAGCCATGGGTAGTGTCGGACTTTGGCTCAATCTACCAGCTTACTTTCCTCTATGTGTGAGCCCAGTCCTGCGTGTTCTTTAAATGAAGCAATAGGAGAAGATACTCAGTCTCAAACTCTTAGTTTATTTTAGCAGTAAGTGGATAAAGTATACAGAGCTCTGGGTCTAGACCTTCCCGTCCCTGACAAACAGCAGAGTGTGTCAGTTCACGAAGTCTGACCCCTATCCTGCCCCTGACCCAGTCTTTTATACACTACAAAACGTCATGTAACTACAGAACATTGTGCAAGCATTGAGGTGTGGTTGTCTTCTTGATTGACTGTTGACCTGACTCCATTCTCCGCCTTCTCGGGTTCCCGGATAGCTGACCCCATGTGACCTCCTTCTGCAGGTGGTGGCGCGAAATAGTTCTTGTTTTTTTACCACAGCTTACAATGTGTCCTGCATCTGCACTCACAGGCCAGCAACACCCCGCTGTCTGCCTCGTTCTCCCAACCGCCACCAAGGCTGCCAGTACACACTGCTCTTTGTTAAAAGTCATTCCTATTGTGTGTTTACATCAGCATATGTAGTCAGTACTTTTCCACTGTCTGTTTGTCCCCACAACGGTTACACAACCCACTGTGTTAGTTAATGGTTGAGCTTAACTGAAACAAATATATCATTTAAATGCTTCTGAATGCTTCGTACTAAGGCATATATTTACAGCAGCCAGGCAATCACCACTTAGGCCAGTGTGGCCCCTACCACCCTGACTCCTCACAGATGTCCTCTCGTGATCTCTCCTCCCCAGTAAGCAAACTGTGTGCTTGAACAGGACCTGGACATCTTGTTCGGATAATCTAAAATTTGGATAATTGATATTCAGATAATTGAGGTTGCACAGTATACACTATCTACTGTTAGCTAACAGACTCTATGAACAGCCAGATAATTATCCATTCCTTTGTCAACTGTTTTCTCCCTTTGTGCTCCAACCCCACCTATTGTATTACTCCCTTCCCCCACTCTGTTATGTATATACAGTAAACAGTCATTTTCTAAGCTACCATCAGTTCTGAAGCAGGGTCATCGGACAGATGTTACCAAACCTTTTCCAGCAAATTCTATTTCTGATTTACAGCATCCGCAGTACTTTCGGTTTTTATTTCGGAAACACAATAAGTTGGTTACGGCCTAATTAATTTTCAACTGTACAGCTTCCAAAGATATACTTCCACCTGCCCGTAGCTTCACGTGACTCCGCCGGATATGAACGAGCGCGTGGTTTTACTTCCCCACCAACCCCGTCCAATAGAAGAGTAGAGACTCCAGTGATTGACAGCCGGCCCTGGTGGGCGGGGTATGGTGAGGCCTCTACACGAGTCTGGTGTGTTCAGTGAGAGCACAGGCTGAATAATGGCACATAGTGTTCAAATCGGGGGTGATACCATCTTTGGTAAAATTATTCGCAAAGAAATCTCGTGTGACCTTCTTTACGAAGATGATAAGGTAGAGCCGGGTGGGGTGTAAAGTGTGGGGAGAATTTGCCCTAATCCCGGAATGAGTTTGCATTAAGGAGAGGCCGGGCATGTTTCCCTGTCAGTGCCTGTCCCCCTTTTTGATCGTGCGCCAATTGTTTTAAATGTTATTTAAAACTGTGAACGAGGTTATATCGAGGCCGAGTGCCTGTAACTGACTCAGCTGTCTAGGCCCCCACCAATCTGGAACGATCGGATGTTGCGCGGAAAGTGGAGGAGCTTTCCCAGTAACTTCACTGCAGCCTTTTTCAATTTGTGTCTTCATAGATAGTGATGATCCGTCTTAAATTGAGCGCGGAGACTGCGCTGAGGTTTTCACGTCGAACTAGGCCGTCAACAGTCATTGCTGCACCAAAGCTGACCTCAGTGGAGGTGTTCTGATGTCAGCGGTGGTTGATTACCGACGCCTCAGACACTGAGTCAGTCCATTGTGGACTGACAAATGGCAAGTAATATTCGCGCTACACAAGTTGCCAGGTAGTTACCAGCTCCCAACAGCAGACATGATATTCACTTGCGTTACCACTATTGAATCCCCATCCCCAATATCACCATCATAACGTTACCCTATTAACCATAAACTGAACAGGAATAACCATGTAAATATTGTGGCTGGTACAATTACATTTAAAAGTTATCTGAATGTGTTTAGGAAGGGTTTAGAGGGATATAGGCTAAGTACTAGCAAATGGGACTAGATTAGGCCAGGATATCAGATTGGCACAGTTGGACCAAAGGGTCTGTTTCCATGTTGTACATCTCAATGACTCTAATCAATAGTGAGTAATTTGATTGCCATCTTGTCCACTACCTTCAGCATTTGCTGTCTCACAGTGCACTGATGTATAGTGGCAGCAGTGTCTACAGTCAAAGATGTACTGCAGAAATTTAGCGAGGCTTGTTAGATCTGTGGTAGGCACTGACTTGCAGCAGCAGGTGCCTGGATTCAATTCCAGCTTTGGTTGACTTTGTGGAGTGACATATTCTTCCCATGATTACATGGGTGTTTATCCGATGGTTTCTTCCCAAAGTTCAAAATTGGCAGGTTTGATTGATTGATGCATAGTGTCCAGGGTGTGCAGGCTGGGTGGATTAGCCATGGTTAAATGCTGGGTTATGGGAAAAAGGTGGGGGTAGTGGGCTTGGGTGGATGCTGTTCAGAAAGTTGGTGCAGATTCAATAAGCCAAATGGCCTCGATCTGTATTGTAGGGATTCTATGATTTGTAGCTGTAACCGTCGAGAACCTTTTCCTCTTGGCAGCTGGTGACTTGTAGATAAAATCAGTGTACATAATCTAAAAGAAGTAGCTTTATTTGGTTTTTAAGAAAGAAGAAATATAAACTTACCTGTTTTAATCTGATAGCTGAGTTTGCTCTGTGAGCAATGTGAGCTGCTAATTAAAATGTTGCTATTTGTAGTGCCTGCTCTAAATTTTTCTGATAAATTGGAATGCAATCTGTTCTTTTCCAGCAAAAATTCTGAAAAGAACTGCTCACAAAACTACCCTCTCTTGTCACTTAGCAATTTCCATGTGTATGTTGCTACTGTCCCCTGTATTTGCTCATCAGTCCCTTGTTGACTTTAAGGCGTACGTTTTGGAAACCTGTGTGAGTCATATCAACAGCAGTGCCCCCCCCCCCCCCCCCCCTGCCACAAGCACCTATGTTAAATTTGGCCAAAATCGAACAATCACTCTGACAGAATATAAGTTTCAGTGAAAAACAATTTGTGGAAATAATTAAGAAAATTCACAATCTGTCACTTCCCACACTGTCTCATGTAGTCCAACTTTTTCGACTGTCCCCCTTTTCCACTTTTACTCTCCTCGTTTTCCACTCCCTCACTCTCATTCATTCCCTTTCCAACTCTGCGTCTGCCCTTCCCTACTTTTCCACTCTCTCAAAGTGTCACTATCTCTTTGTTTCACTCTCCCTTGCTGCGACAATAGACAAAGCCCTTGTTTTTCTAATTATTAGATACAATGTTCTGTCCACAGTCCAGTGTAATGTAATGTATTTTAGTGCTTGGATTTTGAACTAGGAGCATGTGGGTTTGCATCTGTGTGAAATGAATTTTCATGATTAACCTGCCAGTATATCTGGAGCTGTGCTTTCTCAACAATATGTGGAAGGGGGATATGTCCTAAGGTAGTGGTGCGAATTTGTTTGCATTAAGAAGGTTTTACAAGTGCACAGAGTGAATGGTGAGGAGCAGTAACTTGCTTTCAATTTCAAAGGAATAGGATTTTTTTTTGCTTGGAGGAACTTTTGGTTTTGGTTTACAGAAGGGTGTGGTTTTATATGTATAAAACAGACCCCTGAAGAAAGAAGCTTAAGAATGGTTTGGGAACTGGTTACTTCAGTGTAATGATCTTAGTTTGAAAGTTCCAGACCAGAAGTACTGGTTACAAAGCTGAAAGGGTTATTTGAAGCTGAGGAATGTTAAGCATTAGTGTGTGACGAATCAAAAGGGAGATGAAATAACTGCACAGAAGCTGGTATCCCGTTACAAGTGCATAATACACTGACTGTGGCCAGCCAGCTCAGAGTCAGTTCCTGAAGTGAGAAGATTCTGAATCCCCTGTTTATATATTTTTTTCTCTTGGAGTCAGTCCCCTGAGCTGAGGAGATTCTAAATCCCCTGTTTAAAATGTTTTTTAACCCTCATACTACTGCCTAACAATGGTAGTGCTTATTTATTTCCCAGCACCGATGTCCTGTATGCAAATGTCTGACACAGTGAAGAACAATGAGTATGTGAATGTTTATTCACATTCCACCACCAGGAAGAAAGGAAACACCAAAGTGGCTAGTGACAAGCAGTGCCCTTCTTATCAAAGAGCAGCGCTGCGTGTTCCAAAAATGTGAAGGGGAGGGCAGTAATTAAATCAAAGTAGAATCAGCGGTAATTTCATTCTTTGGATTCCCTAACAGTTAAGACTCAGTCGTATTGTTGTGGATCTGGAGCCACATGGAGGCCAGACCAGTAAGGATTGCAATTTTCTTCTCTTAAAAAGTATTAGTGAACCAGATGAATATTTCCAACAATTGATAAGTCATCATTAGACTACTAATTTCAGATTTTTATTGAATTCAGATTCCACCATCTGTGGCAGGATTCGAACACAGGGTCTCAGAACATTAGCTGCATTTCTAGATGAGCTGTCTCGTAATAATACCACAAGGCTATCACCTCCCCTTTCCCCTGTTTATATTTTTTCATTTTTCTTTCTTATTGTTTTTTTTTACTGCTTACTTTTTCTTCCCTTGTTTATATCAGCCAGCCAGGGCTCCTTTTATTGGTGTTGTTAACTTGGGCCAATCGAGAATCTCCGAGTAAATAAAAATACCCCTGGTTCCAATCATCACAGGAGGATACCATACAGTCAGGCTGCCATCCCTATTGCCCTTTCTGACTGACTGTCTTGGTATTCCTTTCTGGCTGCATCTCTTGTTAATTGAATGCTGCCTTTACCCAGACATCTAGATGGATGCATGAATAGCAAAGGTTCAGAAGGTTTTATGCCACGTGCTGGCAAATGGGACTAGATTAATTTAGTATATCTGGTCGGCATGGGCACATTGGACTGAGGGGTCTGTTTCCATGCTGTACAGCTATATGACTCTTTCATCAGAATGAAATGGATTTTCCTTTCACAGTGTATCGCTTTCAATGATATTCAACCACAAGCTCCGACTCATTTTCTTGTGGTTCCAAAGAAGCCTATTGCCCACTTGTCTAAAGCAGAAGATTCGGATGCAGAGGTGAGTGAAGTTTTTACACTGTTCTTAAAGTAATCCATGTTATGACACATTGGTGATATCTTACAATAAAACATTTAAAGATGCTTAACTGACAAATGGAAAATGGGTGGAAGTAGTAAAGATTAGAAAGGTTTGGCTGAATAACTGGATGTGAAAGATAATGATAAAGGGAGAGCAGTGGAGAAGACCTCTGAGACTGGTCCAAACAGCTGAAGCTTGCTGATATTGGTGGGGCCTCAGAAGGAAGTTTCAAGTCAAAATGGATCGTTGAACAGAAACTTAATGTTAAGGTTGGGTGAATGAGATCATGGATCACTTCTATGAAAATAAAAATTTGAGCAAGATTTTAAACTTGATGCATTGGACTACAAACCAGTGTGGATCAACTGGATGTGTAGATGGGATGTACTCAACAGTATTCTGGGCAAGTTTATATTCATGGAGGTTAGAAGACAAAAGGTCTGCAGTGAAGGGAGATATTGACATTGTCGTGTATGGAGTTTTAAAATTGTTAGTGAGGTTTTAAACTTCCCCACACTAGGGATAATACGGTTTCTATCTTGGAATTCAGGGGGAGCTGGCAAATTAGATATATAATTGGCTTGTTGGTAGGAAGCAGAGGGTAATTGCAGAAGGATGCTTGTCAGATTGGAGTCCCGTGACCAGTGGAGTGCCTTGGGGGATTGGTGCTGAGCCCATTACTGTTTGTTAACTATAATCAATGATTTGGATGAGAAAGTACAAGACCTGATTTGCAAGTTTGTAGATGACACTAAAATAAGCGGTATCGTGGATAGTGGGGAAGGTTATTAGAAATTACAACATGATCTTGAATATGAAGTAGGCAGAGATATGGCAAATGAAGTTTAATGGCAAATGCGAGGTTTTGCACTTTGCAAAGTCAAATCAAGGCAAGAGTTTCTTGATGAATGTAAGGGCCTTAAGGAGTGTAGTGGAACAGAATGACCTTGAAGTTCAGGTGCATGGTCCTCTGAAAGTGGAGTCACAGGTAGACAGGGCAGTGAAGAAAGCTTTTGGCACACTGGCCTTCATCAGTCAGGACACTGAGTATGGGAGTTCCAGAGTTATCTTGCAGTTGCACAGGATGTTGGTGAGGCTGCACTTAGAGTACTGTGTTCAATTTTGGTCACCTTCCTACAGGAAAGAGTGCAGAAGAAATTTACAAGAATGTTGCCAGGACTCAATGGTCTGAGTTATAGGGAGCGGTTGAACAAAATAAGACGTTTTTCTTTTGAGCATAGGAAACTGAGGGAACTTATAGAAGTGTATAAGATTGAGAGGCATGGAAAAGGTGAATGTACTCAGTCTTTTTCCCAGAGTTGGGGAATCGAGGACTAGAGAGCGTCAATTTAAGGTTAGAGGGGAAAGAACAAAAAGGAAGCTTGAGGGGCAACGTTTTTTACACAGACGTTAGTACACATATGGAATGAGCTGTCACTAGAGGCATTTAAAAGGCATTTGGACAAATACGTGGATAGGAAAGTATTTAAAAGGATATGCCAAGTGCAGGGAAATGGGGTTAGCGTGGATTGACATTTTGGTTGGCATGGACCAATGTGTTGTAGGACTCTAAGATTGAGACTGTGCAGATGTCTGTGCTTATAATGTCCATCCTTTTCTTTCCTTCTCAAATTCTTAATTACAACAACAACTTGTACTTATGTAGCATGTTGAAGTTATTTGAAGGCATTTCAGATGCACAATTAGACAAAACTTTTTTAATTCTAAACTACCATCGACCTGCCACTCCACCTCCAACTTCTACCATATTTAAACTTCACTCCAATGTTACTTCTGCTGCTCCCCACCTTCTTTTTCTGATTTAATTTTAGTTTATATTGTCAATAGCTCCCTCCATTCATCTCTTTCAGCGTAATCATTGCAGCCCCATTCCTTAAAGGAAACCCTAATCTTGACTTTTCAATCCTCAACAATGATCTGCAACCTCTTTTTCTCCCTTTAGGTCCTGGGCAGCATGTTGTTCATAGTAATGGCCCTGATCAAATCTCAGCAGATCAAATATCAAAGCATTTTGTCTCTGCCACATCCTTATTTATTTAGGGTTGGCAGGATCTAATGCTTTTTAGGACTTTGCTTGGACTTTTACATCCACTAACATGAATTTAGCAAATAGTCTCCACTGCAAAAATACATCCACTACCTTTTGCATAACTCTTACTAATCAAGATGCAGCCCTTCATTGATGTTACCTGCAGACAATTTTAATTCAGCTATCAGGCCAGTTGAAAATCAAATCTTACAATATTTCTCACCTCCATTCCCTTTCACTAATTCAAAAAAATGATATTTTAGAGGTTTACAAAATTGTGGGGGATGGATAGGGTAAATAATCAAACCCTTTTCACTAGGGTCAGGGAGTCCAGAGCTAAAGGGTGAGAGGGAAAAGATATAAAAGAGACCTATGGGGCAACTTTTTCACACAGAGGATGGTATACGTATGGAATGAGCTGCCAGAGGAAGTGGTGGAGGCTGGTACAGTTGCAACATTTAAAAGGCATTTGGGTGGGTATACAAATAGGTAGGGTTTGGAGGGATATGGGCCAGGTGCTGGCAGGTGGTACTAGATTGGATTGGGCTATCTGGTCGACATGGAAAGGAAGCCCTTTCAAGTTTCACAACATCTTTCCGAGAGGAAGGAGATCAGAGTTGCAAGCAATATTCCAACAGTGGCCTAACCAATGTCCTGTAGAGCTGCAACATGACCTCCCAACTCCTGTACTCAATGCTCTGATTATTAAAGGAAAGCATACCAAACGCCACCTTCACTATCCTATCTACCTGCGACTCCGCTTTAAAGGAGCTATGAACCTGCACTCCAAGGTCTCTTTGTTCAGCAACCTTCCCTACGACCTTACCATTAAGTGTATTAGTCCTGCTAAGATTTGCTTTCCAAAAATGCAGCACCTCGCATTTATCTGAATTGAACTCCATCTGCCACTTCTCAGCCCATTCGCCCATCTGGTCGTGATCCTGTTGTAATCTGAGGTAACCCTCTTCGCTGTCCACTACACTTCCAATTTTGGTATTATCCGCAAACTTACTAACTGTACCTCTTATGCTCACATCCAAATCACTTATGTAAATGACACAAAGTAGAGGGCCCAGCACTGATCCTTGTGGCACTCCACTGGTCACAGGCCTCCAGTCTGAAAAACAACCCTCCACCACCACCCTTTGTCTTCTACCTTTTGAGCCAGTTCTGTATACAAATGGCTAGTTCTCCCTGTATTCTGTGAGATCTAACCTTGCTAATTAGTCTCCCATGGGGAGCCTTGTCGAACGCCTTACTAAAGTCCCTATAGATTACATCTACTGCTCTGCCCTCGTCAATCCTCTTTGTTACTTCCTGAAAACACTCACTCAAGTTTGTGAGACATGATTTCCCACACACAAAGCCACGTGCCATATCCTGAATCAGTCCTTGCCTTTCCAAATACATGTACATCCTGTCCCTCAGGATTCCCTCCAACAACTTGCCCACCATTGACATCAGGCTCACTGGTCTATAGTTCCCTGGCTTGTCTTTACTGCTTTTCTTAAACAGTGGCACCACGTTAGCCAACCTCCAGTCTTCTGGCACCTCGCCTGTGACTAGCGATGATACAGATGTCTCAGCAAGAGGCCCAGTAATCACTTCTCTCGCTTCCCACAGAGTCCTAGGGTTCACCTGATCAGGTCCTGGGGATTTATCCACCTTTACCCGTTTCCAGACATCCAGCACTTCCTCCTCTGTAATATGGACATTTTGCAAGATGTCACCATCTAATTCCCTACAGTCTATATCTTCCTTAGTATTTTCCACAGTAAATACTGATGCAAAATACTCATTTAATATTTCCCCCATTTTCTGCAGCTGTCTTTCCAAATGCATCTATATCTTATGTCAGTATCTTCTCAAGTAACTTACCTACCGCAGATGTTAGGCTTACTGGTCTATAGTTCCCAGGCTTTTCTTTGCATCCCTTCTTGAATAAGGGCACAACTTTCGCTACCCTCTTGTCTTGCAGGACCTCACCCGTATTTACCAATGATGCAAAATAATCTTGATTAAATTCATGAGTTCATATTTTATAGTCTGTAACTAAAGGGGTTTATATAGATGGGTGGTTGTAAAAGTAACTTTAATATTATAGTATTGCTACCAAAAGGAAAAAAATTATTTTTGGTGTGAAAATGTTAATGTCTTTATCATTTTAAATGTCTAGGAACATATCCCTCAATATTTTAAACTCCATAGAATATTTGCCAAGTAAAGGAGATTTTGATTTTTCTTTTCATTGATGAATCTAAATTGATATGGAAAGATTTAAGAGGAGATTTGTTACTGCTCAGAATCCAGTCACTTGCAGAGTGAAAAGCTGACTGAATAGAGTCATACAACATGGAAATAGTCCCTAAAGTTGAACTGGTCCATGTTGACCATATTCCCAAGCTAAATTAGTTCCTCTTGCCTGTGTTTAGTCCATATCTCTCCAAACCTTTCCTATTCATGTACTTATCCAAAAGCCTTTTAAATGTTGGAAAACTGTATCTGCATCCACCACTTCCTCTAGCAGTTCATTTCACGTACAGACCACACTATATTTTCCAAAAGAAAAGTTTTCCCATGTCCTTAAAATTTTCTCTCCTCACCTCAAAAATATGTCCCATAGTTTTAAACTTCACCACGCTAGGGAGAAGACATTTACTATTCCCCTTATCTATGCTCCTTGTAATTTTATAAACCTCTATTAGACCACCCCTCAACCTTCTACGCTTCAGTGAACATGTTCCTGCTTATGTTTATTACACCAAACCTCCATTCCTGCCAACATGACATCTCAACACTTAAAGGTATGAGCAATGAAAGCAAGTGTGCTAAAAGCTCGTTAACTATCTTGTTTACCTGTGCACGTTTCATCCTAGTAGGCGGCACGGTGGCACAGTGCCAGAGACCCGGGTTCAATTCCCGCCTCAGGCGACTCTCTGTGTGGAGTCTGCACATTCTCCCCGTGTCTGTGTGGGTTTCCTCCGGGTGCTCCGGTTTCCTCCCACAGTCCAAAGATGTGCAGGTCAGGTGAATTGGCCATGCTAAATTGCCCGTAGTGTTAGGTAAGAGGTGGATGTAGGGGTATGGGTGGGTTGCGCTTCGGCGGGGCGGTGTGGACTTGTTGGGCCGAAGGGCTGTTTCCACACTGTAAGTAATCTAATCTAATCTAATTTCCAAGAACCCTTAGGTCTGTCTGTTCTAAACACTACGCATTACCTTACCATTAATTGTATAAGTCCTGCCCTTGTTTGCTTTACCAAAATGCAATACTGCACATCTATCCAAATTAAACTCTGTCTTCTGTTCCTCAGCCCATTGACTCAATTGATCAAGGTCTCTTTGTAATCTTAGCCTTCACTGCCAATTGTACCACAAATATTGATGTCATCCACAAAGATTACCAGCCATGCTTCAAATATAAAACCATTTAGATAAGAATATTTGACAAACAAAAATGGACCCTGTACTGATCCTTGTGGTTTCCAGTCCGACAAAAACAGTTGCCCCTTTAGCCTTCAAAATTCCAGGGAAAACAGGCACCATTTGGATAATCTCTCCTGTCCTCATAATGTAACCTCTGAAGTCTAGGTTTCGTCTTTGTAAACCTCCGTTGTACTCCCTTCCTTCCTTCTGAGGTAGACTTGAATAAAAGAGCAGCACTCTCAATCGCAGGACATGGTCACACCCAGCCCCCACCATGCCCTAATCACTACTGTCTTTCTTTATCTAATTTTGGAGGGTAATCATGCAGAAATCTACTAGGATGAAATGTATACAAATATTTTTCCATTGTCTCCTGAAAGTGATGACCCATAGAAATACAAATCTATACTTCCCAATTGCTCATTGTTCTTGTTTAGAGTTTAGGCTGTTTACTGGTTGAAAAAGCATTTCTTCTCACTTCCTCTTGGTCACTGAACCCAGTTGTAACATTCTAATATGGAGAGAATTAAACCTGGCGTCTCTGTGGCTTAGTATCAGGCCATGTCAGGATTATATATAGATGTGTGTACCTATGTTAATTATATAATAATTGTATTTTTGCTAGTAAATATGTCTTGTTAATTCTATGGTGAACTGCACTCAATTATGCATTTTCTTTCACCTATCTTGTAGCTTTTGGGACACCTGATGATCGTTGGTAAAAATTGTGCTGTGAAGTTGGGCTTAACAAATGGCTACAGACTCATCCTTAATGAAGGCGACGACGGTGGACAGTCTGTCTACCACATTCACCTTCATGTAATTGGTGGACGTCAAATGTCTTGGCCACCAGGTTAATTGTTACTGGAATGTTGCTTGACCGCTGGAACAGTTAATGCAATCTCTTAAATAAAGAACATGTTACATGCTATGGTATGCCAATCTCAAAAAATTACTGCTTTTGTGTTTCAATTGCTATTAAGCTTACAGAATGAATTCAGTTCAGAAATCTGCGTGCAAATGCTGTAACTCATTGATAAAACAAATCTTGTGTGTCTCTATCTCAACCCTTTCAGCATTTATTTTTCCAAATATCATTCCTGTAGCTGTATTGCTGGCCACAGAGCTGCCTAATGTTAACAGTTGGGCAGGTGAATGTCTTTCCCACTGGGGAAATTAAATTGATACTGTACATGTATAATATTACAGGTGGTGATAGCCGGGTGGGTATTATCATTGGACTATTAGTCTGGAGATGCAAATGGATGACTGTGATCAAATCCTGCCTTGGCAGATGGTAGAATTTGACTAATCCACCATTCAATAAGATAGTAGCAGATCTTGAGTTCTCTGTTCTCTTTCCTGTGAACACCATATAAATCACCACTCTCTTATCCATCAAAAGTCTATGTAATTCAAGCTTTAATGAATTCAGTGACCCAGCCTCTAGTATGCATTTGGAAAAGCAAGAACTGGTTAGGGATAGTCGTCATGGCTTTGTTCATGGGAGGTCCTGTTTCACGGACTTGAGCTTTTTGAAGAAGTAACAGAGGGTTGATGAGGGTTGAGCAGTAAATGTGATCTATGTGGACTTCAGTAAGGTGTTTGACAGGGTTCATAATGGGAGACTGGTTAGCAAGGTTAGATCTCATGGAATACAGGGAGAACTAGCCATTTGGATACAGAATTGGCTCAAATAAAGGTGGTGGTGGAGGGTTGTTTTTCAAACTGGAGGCCTGTGACCAGTGGTGTACCACAAGGATTGGTGCTGGGTCCACTACTTTTTGTCATTTATACAAATGATTTTGATGTGAACATAAGAGATAAAGTTAGTAAGTAATTGGAGATGTAGTGAACAGTGAAGAAAGTTACCTCCGATTACAGTGGGATCTTGATTAGATGGCCAGTGGGCTGAGAAGTGGCAGATGGAGTTTTAGTTAAATAAACAGAAGGTGCTGCATTTTGGAAAAGCATTTTGGTGGCATGGTGGCTCTGGTTAGCATTGCTGCCTCACAGTACCAGGGACCTGGGTTCAATTCCAGCCTTGGGTGACTCTCTGTGTGGAGTTTGCACATGCTCCCTGTGCCTGCATGGGTTTCTTCCTGGTGCTCCGGTTTCCTCCCACAATACAAAGATGTGCAGGTCAGCTGAATTGGCCATGCTAAATTGCCCATAGTGTTAGGTGTATTATTCAGAGGGAAATGGGTCTGAGTCGGTTACTCTTCAAAGTTTGGACTTGTTGGACCTATTTCTGCACTGTAGGGAATCTAATCAAATCAAATTAAGTAAATGTCCTAGGGTGTGTTGCTGAACAAAGAGACCTTCGAGTGCAGGTTCATAGTTCCAGCTTTCTTTTTTTTTTCTTTTTTGTGTGTGTGCAGGTGCGAGACACAGTGAAAGACACACAGTGCATGAATCTTTATTCAATTGCCACCACCAGGAATATATGAAAAACACCCGAGTGGCCAGTGACAAGCACTGCCCTTCACATCAAAGGGCAATGCTGTGTGATCAAAACAGTGAAGGGGAGGGTAGGGGCTAAATCAAAATAGAGTTAGAGGGAGAAATAATGCACTCCACTCCCTGCGGCGCCCACCTCTCCCTGAACAACTCCAGGGTGTTGGACACCGCGTGCTCCTTCTCCAAGGGCACTCAGGCTCTAACGCAACCGCGGAAGAGGGGCAGGCAGTCAGCCCTAACGACCCCCTCCACGGCCCACTGCCTGGGCCTGTTGATGGCCAGTTTGGCCAGGCCCAGGAGCAGACCCATGAGGAGGGCTTCAGACCTGCCCCCTCTCCTCCGTACCGGGTGCCCGAAGATCAGGAGCGTGGGGCTAAAGTGCAGTAACTCCACTTACAAGGTAGATGGGATGGTGAAGGTATTTGGCATGCTTTCACTTTATTGGTTAGAGCATTGAGTATAGGAGTTGGGTGACATATGCAGGATATTGGTTAGATTGCTTTTGGAATATTGCTTGCAGTTCTGCTCTCCTTCCTATCAGAAGGATGTTGTAAAACGTGAAAGGGTTCAGGAACTATTTACAAAGATGTTGCCAGGGTTGGAGGATTTGAACTATAAGGAAAGGTTGAATGAGCTGGGGCTGTTTTCCTGGAGTGTGAGGCTGAGGGGTGACCTTTATGGAGTTTGAAAAAATCATGAGGGGCATGGATAGGATAAATAGACAAGGCCTTTTCCCTGGGATAGGGGAGTCCAGAACTAGGGGCATAGGTTCAAGAGGAGAGGGGAAAAATATAAAATGGACCTAAGGGGCAATGATTTCTTGGAGGGTGGTATGTGTGTAGAATGAGCTGCCAAAAGAAGTGGTGGAGACTAGTACAATTACAACATTTTAAAAGACGTCTGGATCAGTACTTGAATGGGAAGGATTCAGAGGGATATGGGAAAAAGTGAGGACTGCAGATGCTGGAGATCAGAGCTGAAAATGTGTTGCTGGAAAATCTCAGCAGGTCAGGCAGCATCCAAGGAGCAGGAGAATTGACGTTTTGGGCATGAGCCCTTCTTCAGGAATGGCCAGGTGCTGGCAAATATGACTAGATTAGGTCGGAGAGTCCAGAATTAGAGGGGATAGGTTTGGGGTAAGAGGGGAAAGATATCAAAGAGACCTAAGGGGCAACTTTTTCACACAGAGGGTGGTGCATGTATGGAATGGCTGCCAGGGGAAGTGGTGGAAGCTGGTAAAATTGCGACATTTAAAAGGCATTTGAATGGGTATATGAATAGAAAGGGTTTGCAGAGGTATGGGCTGGGTGCTGGCAGATGGGACTAGATTGGGTTGGGACATCTGGTCGGCATCGATGGGTTGGACTGAAGGGTCTACTTCCATGCTGTACATCTCTATGACCAGACCAAAGCCCCTTAAAATATATTGAGAAGATAGCCTAGATGCCAACTTCTTATTTATGAAGACCAGTGTAAAGCATTGTCTTCTGGGTGCAATTCAGTTGCTGCCAGGGTTGAAGCAAAGCACACTTTATTTTTACATGAAATTAAATGACTTAGTGTGGAAATGGTTCAACAAGTCCACACCAACCCTCTGAAGGGCAACCCACCCAGACCCATTCTCCTACATTTACCCCTTCACCTAACACCACAGGCAATTTAGCATAGCTAATTCACCTAACCTGCACATCTTTGGACTTTGGGAGGAAACTGGAGCACACCCACACAGACATGGGGAGAATGTGCAAACTCCACACAGACAGTTGCCTGAGGCGAGAATTGAACCTGGGTCTCTAGTGCTGTGAGGCAGCAGTACTAACCACTGAGCCACCGTGTCCCAATAAGCCTACTACACCTGCTATTCCCAGGTGGCCTCTCATCCAAGTCCTAACCAGGCCTGAATCTGCTTAGCTTCCGAGATCAGACGAGATCCGCCGTTTTCAGACTAGTATGGCCAAAGGCAAATAAATGATAGTTTAGAAAGAATTGGAATAACAACTCTATTGGAAAGCTTAACTGACTAATACATTATTGTTAAACAACAACTCTTCTAATATAGTAACATCCAGTAAACATACACTTGATAAAGGCAAGTTCATTAAAACACGTGATCTCGTGCAATTTTTCCTGTAGGAAGAGAACCCAAGTTTTTGGCTGTAACAGAGAGAAATAACTTCAAGGTGACTTTATCTTTAAATAGTCCAACCAAGGACTATCCAGCTTCAAGTAATTATTGAAAGTTAAACGAAAATCATGGTTCTATAGGAGCTTGACTTTCATGCTGCTTCTGTAGTTCCAACTTTATTAAAAATCTAAGGCATCAAACTTTATTGGCTTGGAACAGACTCTTCATCACCTAAGTCTCAACCTGTCTTCCTTAAAAATACTTGAACAAAATGAACCAGCAAGGTCTGTTAACTCTATGAGGAACTGTTTTAAAAGCAAAACATAACTGATTTGACAGCATCTCCTGACACCCATGAAGGTTCACATTGCAAATGTGGAAAGTTCTGCGCATGCACACAGGAAAAGCTTTGCCAGTAGGAAACATGGCTGCACCTAAATAAATGTAATAAATATGAGTGAACAGGATGGAATGACATCAATGGCAGGACTGTATATGTATGTTTTAAATGTGTACTGAGATATCAACAAACATTTTCAGTTGGGTTATCTTTCTGTGTGGAACATCCCAAACACACCAGGTGCGCATTGAGAGGGGCTGTAGGATTTAGGAAGTTTCTTTTTATTTTGTGTGTTTACAGATCAGACGTTCAGCAGTTAAATTTGGGAAAAGACAAGACATTCATAGTTTTGGCCTTGTGTAATCTGTAATTTACTAATGTGGAGGAACAATAAAGATAAATGTTTGTTCCTTAAGCAGAGGGGTATAACTATTATTAACTGGTGAGAGCTTGGTAGTTGTAGTCTCTCTCTCTCTCTAAATAGGAGAGCAGACTCATAATTCAGCAGGACTAAGGTGACTTTATCTTTAAATAGTCCAACCAGGGAGCGGCCATACTAGACCTGGTGTTGAGAAATAAGCCTAGCCAGAGGATCAAAGTTATAGTAGGGAAGGATTTCAGGAACACTGACCATAGTTCTGTAAGTTTTAAGTCACAAATGGAGGAGGACAAGAGTGAAAGAATTAAATTGGGCAAGGTTAACTACTTAAATATTAGAGCTGAAAATGTGTTGCTGGAAAAGCACAGCAGGTAGCATCCAAGGAGCAGGAGAATCGACGTTTCGGGCATGAGCCCTTCTTCAGGAATCCGACGTTTCGGGCATGAGCCCTTCTTCAGGAAAGTCCCTGCATTTTACTTAAATATTAGGTAAGAAATGGGGAAGGTAGACTGGGGCAGCTGTTTGAAGGTAAAATCACACCTGGCACGTGGAGATCTTGTAAAGTTGATTAGAGTTCAGGACCAGCAAGTTCCTTTGAAAATGAAGTTAAGGATGGCAAAATTCAGGAATATTGAAAGCTTAGTCAAATAAAAAGGAGGCGTACTTAGTGTTTAGGAAACTGAAGACAGACTCCTCAAAGAACACAAAGAAAGCAAGAAAGAACTCAAACAAATTAGGAGGGCTAAAAGAAACCATGAAATGTTTCTGGCAATCATGATTAAGGAAAATCTCAATGTATTTTAAACATATACAAAGAACAAGAGGGTAGCCAGGGAAAGGTTCACTCGAGGACAAAGGAGGAAATTTATGTGTGGAGATGGAGGAAGTAGATGAGGTCCTCAATGAATACTTTAAATCATTGTTAACAAAGGAGAAGGGCAGGTTAGGTGGATTGGCAGTGCTAAATTGCCCATGGTATCAGGGATATGCAGCCTAGGTGAATTAACCATAGGAAATGCAGGGTTACAGGGACAGGTTATGGGGAACGCATCTGCATGGGATGTTGCTTGTAGGGGCGGTGTGGACTTGATGGGCTGAATGGCCAGCTTCCACGTGCAAGGATATTATGATTCTATGACATATTGGATGGTGAGTCTTGGGGGTGCGGGGTAGCAATTTTTAAAAAAAAGTGTTTGGTGAATTAAAAAGCAATAAGACAGTCCCTGGACCTGATGGGATCTGTCCTAGAATTCTGAGGTAGACAAGTTAATAAATTGCTGGTGCCTTGTAAGAAAACTTTGTATCTTTTTTAATCACAGGAGTGGTTCCAGAAGACTGGAGAATAGCCAAAATTGGTCCTATGTTTAAGAAGGGCAACAGGGATAATTCAGGAAATTCAAGGCCAGTGAGCTGGCAAATTATTGAAGAAGGGTCTTAGGGACAGGATTTACTCATTTGGAAAAACGTGGGCTTATTACTGGTAGGCAGTATGACTTTGTGTGGGAAAGGTTGTGTCTCATAAACTTGATTGAGTTTTTTGAGGAAGCAGTGGCTGTGATCTAGTATGGACTTAAGCAAAGCATTTGAAAAGATTCCTCATTGTAGACTGGTAGCAAGTTTAAGTTCATGGAATACAAGGAAAACTACCATTTGGATACAGTTCTAGCTTGAAATGGAAGACAAAGGATGGTGATGGAGGGTTGTTTTTCAGTTTGGCGGCCTGTGATCAGCAGTGTATCATGAGGATCAGTGGATTCTGGATAATCCAAGATGGAGGACGGGAAAAATTCCTGGCTGCAACAGCTGCTCCTTTTTTGAGGTATTTTAGGTGTTGGAGGTGATTTCCTCAAATTGCAGGAGCAGCAGTTACTGTTTTATATGCTATTGCATTGTTTTGGAATTTTTGGAAAAAAACGTCAAAACATCAGCACTTTTAAAAGGGAGAAGAAAAACAAAGGAAGCACATGGTGAGGTCAGTGCAGGAGAGAGAGAGAGAGAAAAATAAATCCACATTACTAACTGACAGAGTTAGCAGTTACTGCCTTTGCTATTGAATTCATGTGTCGCTGGACATCAGAATGCATCTGGGAAAATTAAAAACAGTGAAATTCACAACTGACCTTGGAGGAACCTGTCTGGGAGAGGTCACAGCACAGAAGCAGATAAGTCAATAAGTGTGGCCTTAAAATAAGTCTGCACTAGTGAGTAGAGTGGGTTCTTTCTTGATTATATGTTTTATTGAGCGATGTCTCTTGATTAAACTTAAAATATAAGCCATTTGTATTAATTTAACCTGGAGCAGTGCTTTGTAGCAGAATAAGACATTGCTATTTTCTGTCTGTAGACTGAAAGAAGCAAAGATGGCCCTTAATAGAGTGATATGTTCTTCTTGTTGGATGTGAGAGTTTAGGGAAAGTTTACAAGTTACTGAGGATTATATCTGCAATAAATGCTGTTGGTTGTCAATCCTATCAGATCGAAAGGATCGGGTGGAGAGGCAGTTATCCTATCAGATCGAAAGGATCGGTTGGAGAGTCAGTTAGAGGCAATGAGGAATTTACAAGAACAAGAAGATGTGATGGATGGCTGTTTATAGGAAGGGGGGAAGTCTCAGATACAGTCACATAGGTGGGTTAACTCCAGGAAAGATAAGAGAGGTAGGTACGTGGCGCAGGAGTTTTCCGTGGCTACCCCCATTTCAAACAAGTATGCTGTTTTGGAAAATGTAGGGAGTGATGGATTTTCAGGGGATCGTAGCACGAAAAGCCAAGTTTCTGATATTGCATCTAGCTGTAATGTAATGAGAGGTACATCAAGTTCCAAGCGATCGATTGTTAGGGAACTCTTTAGTCCTAGGTACAGACAGACATTTCTGTGGCCAGCAGTGAAAAATCAGAATGGTGTATTGCTTCCCTGGTGCCAGGATCAAGGATGTCTCAGAGAGGGTGCAGACTGTTCTCAAGGGGGGCCAGCAGAAGGTCATTGTACGTATTGGAACCAACGACATAGGAAGGGAAAAGATTGAGATTCTGAAGGGCAATTACAGAGAGTTAAGCAGGAATTTAAAAAAAGGTCCTCGAGAGTAGTAATATCTGGGTTACTCCCGGTGCTATGAGCTAGTGGGGGCAGGAATAGGAGATAGAGCAGATGAATGCATGGTTGAGGAGCTGGTGTACGGGAAAAGGATTCACATTTTTGGATCATTGGAAGGTGTTTTAGGGTAGAAGTGACCTGTACAAGAAGGATGGATTGCACCTAAATTGGAAGGGGACTAATATACTGGCAGGGAGATTTGCTAAAGCTGCTCAGGAGGATTTAAACTAGTAAGGTGGGGGGAGGGGGTTGGGACCCAGGGAGATAGTGAGGAAAGATTTCAATCTGAGACGGGTACAGTTGAGAACAAAAGCGAGTCAAGCAGTCAGGGCAAGCAGGGGCAAAGCAGAGAAGAAGGTAGGACTGATAAATTAAACTTCATTTATTTCAATGCAAGAAGCCTAACAGGGAAGGCAGATGAATTCAGGGCACTGTTAGGAACATGTGACTGGAATGATCATAGCAATTACAGAAACATGGCTCAGGGATGGACAAGCCTGGCAGCTTAATATTCTAGATATAAATGCTACAGGAAGGATAGGAAGGAAGGCAAGAGAGGAGGGGGAATGGCGTTTCTGATAAGGGATTGCATTACAGCTGTACTGAGGGAAGATATTCCTGGGAATGAATCCAGGACAGTCTTACATAGAACATAGAACATAGAAGAATACAGCGCAGTACAGGCCCTTCGGCCCTCGATGTTGCGCCGATCAAAGCCCACCTAACCTACACTAACCCACTATCCTCCATATACCTATCCAATGCCCGCTTAAATACCCATAAAGAGGGAGAGTCCACTACTGCTACTGGCAGGGCATTCCATGAACTTACGACTCGCTGAGTGAAGAACCTACCCCTAACATCAGTCCTATATCTACCCCCCCCTTAATTTAAAGCTATGCCCCCTTGTAATAGCTGACTCCATCCGTGGAAAAAGGTTCTCACTGTCAACCCTATCTAACCCCCTAATCATCTTGTACACCTCTATCAAATCACCCCTAAACCTTCTTTTCTCCAAAGAAAACAACCCCAAGTGCCTCAGCCTTTCCTCATAGGATCTTCCTACCATACCAGGCAACATCCTGGTAAACTTCCTCTGCACCCGTTCCAGTGCCTCCACATCCTTCCTATAGTATGGCGACCAAAACTGCACACAATATTCCAGATGCGGCCGCACCAGAGTCTTATACAACTGCAGCATGACCTCAGGACTCCGGAACTCAATTCCTCTACCAATAAAAGCCAGTACGCCATATGCCTTCTTCACTGCACTATTTACCTGGGTGGCTACTTTCAGAGATCTGTGTACATGGACACCAAGATCCCTCTGCTCTTCCACACTACCAAGTAGTCTACCATTAGCCCAGTAATCCATCTTTTTATTACTCTTACCAAAGTGAATCACTTCACACTTAGCTACATTGAACTCCATTTGCCACCTTTCTGCCCAGCTCTGCAGCTTCTCTATATCCCGCTGTAACCTGCCATATCCTTCCTCACTGTCTACAACTCCTCCGACTTTCATATCATCCGCAAACTTGCTCACCCAACCTTCTAACCCTTCCTCCAGGTCATTTATAAAAATGACAAACAGCAATGGTCCCAAAACAGATCCTTGCGGAACACCGCTAGTGACGGCACTCCAAGATGAACCTTTGCCATCAACTACTACCCTCTGTCTTCTTCCAGAGAGCCAATTCCTAATCCAAACCTCCAACTCACCCTCAATGCCATATCTCTGTATTTTCTGCAGTAGCCTACCATGGGGGACCTTATCAAACGCCTTACTAAAATCCATATATACCACATCTACCGCTTTCCCCTCATCTACCTCCTTCGTCACCTTCTCAAAGAATTCAATAAGGTTTGTGAGGCACGACCTGCCCTTCACAAAACCATGCTGACTATCCTTGATCACATCATTCTTATCCAGATGTGCATAAATCCTATCCCTTACAATTCTCTTTAAGACTTTGCCCACAACAGAAGTGAGACTCACTGGCCTATAGTTACTAGGATTATCCCTACTCCCCTTCTTGAACAAGGGAACCACGTTTGCTAGCCTCCAGTCCTCTGGCACTACTCCTGTAGACAAAGAGGACACAAAAATCAAGGCCAATGGCTCTGCAAGGACACTCAATAGTTGCTCCTTGAACAAGTTCCACATATCAATTACGCTCTTGCCTTGGAATCTACTTTTCCAATCCACACATCCTAAGTCATGCCTCAACGCATCATAATTTCCCTGCCCCCAGCTATAACTCTTGCCCTGTAGTACACACTTATCCCTCTCCATCACTAGACTAAAAATCACCGAATTGTGGTCACTGTCCCCAAAGTGCTCACATACCTCTAGTTCTAATACCTGGCCTGGTTCGTTACCCAGAACCAAATCCAGTATGGCCTCACCTCTTGTTGGCTTATCTACATATTGTGTCAGGAAACTCTCCTGCATACATTGCACAAACACTGACCCATCTAACGAACTTGAGCTATAGCTTTCCCAATCAATATCAGGAAAGTTAAAGTCTCCCATAACAATCACCCTATTACTGTCACTCTTCTCCTGAATCATCTTCGCAATCCTTTCTTCAACGATTCTAGGACTATTAGGAGGCCTGTAAAAGACTCCTAACAGGGTGACCTCACCTCTCCTATTCCTAACCTCAACCCAAACTACCTCAGATGGCAAATCTTCATCCATCTTCCTTTCCACCGCTGTAATACTATCTTTGACAAGCAAAGCCACACCCCCCCCTCTTTTACCCCCACCTCTGACCCTACTAAAACATTTAAACCCTGGAACCTGCAACAGCCAATCCTGTCCCTGATCTAGCCATGTCTCCGTAATAGCCATAACATCGAAGTCCCAGGTACCAACCCACGCTGCGAGTTCACCTACCTTATTTCGTATACTTCTGGCATTAAAGTATACACACTTCAAGCCACTCTTCTGTTTACAGGCACCATCCTTTAAGATTGATGCCATATTCCTAACCTCCCTACACTCCAGGTCCTGCACCCTAAAGCTACAGTCTGGGTTCCCATGCCCCTGCAGAGTTAGTTTAAACCCCCCCCAAGAGCACTAGCAAACCTCCCCCCAAGGATACTGGTGCCCCTCAGGTTCAGGTGCAGACCATCCTGTCTATAGAGGTCCCACCTTCCCCAGAAAGAACCCCAGTTATCCAAGTACCGAAATCCCTCCTTCCTGCACCATCCCTGTAGCCACGCATTTAACTCTTCTCTCTCCCTATTCCTCGACTCTCTATCACGTGGCACGGGTAACAAACCAGAGACAACAACTCTGTTCGTTCTAACTCTGAGCTTCCAACCTAGCTCCCTAAAAGCCTGTCTAACATCCTCAGCACTCCTCCTACCTATGTCATTGGTGCCAATATGGACCACGACTTCAGGCTGCTCTCCCTCCCCCTTAAGGACCCGGAAAACACGATCAGAGACATCACGTTACCTTGCACCTGCGAGGCAACATACCAAACGTGAGTCTCTCTCGTTCCCACAAAACCGCCTATCTGTGCCCCGAACTATCGAGTCCCCAATTATTATTGCTCTGCTCTTCTCCACCCTTCCCTTCTGAGTAGCGGGGACAGGCTCCGTGCCAGAGGCCTGAGCCCCGTTACTTACCCCTGGTAAGTCGTCCCCCCCACAAGTATCCAAAACGGTATACTTGTTCTTGAGGGGAACGACCACAGGGGGTCCCTGCACTGGCTGCTTCCTCCCAGTCCCCCTCACTGTCACCCATCTATCTGCCATCTTTGGAGTTACTACTTCCCTATAGCTCCGATCTATGACGCCCTCTGCCTCCCGAATGATCCGAAGTTCATCCAACTCCAGCTCCAGTTCCCTAACACGGTCTTGGAGGAGCTGGAGATGGGTGCACTTCCTGCAAGTGTAATCAGCAGGGACGTCCATGGCATCCCTCACCTCATACATGTTGCAGGAGGAACATTGCACTGCCTTCACTGCCATCCCTCTAAAGCTAACCTTTATTTAAACAAAAAACTGGGTCTAAAGAATACAACAAGCAAAATTCGGCACTTACCTCCTTACCACAACGGATCTTATTATTAGGTTAGAGGAGGAGGGCGGGTGGGAGGCACTACCTCCGTAGTGCCTCGGGTTCTTCATCTGCGCGCTTTTAAAGGGGAAACAAACCTATCCAGGTAAGCTTACGCTCTACCTGCTTCCGGGTCTCGGCTGCCTCTCTGGTCGTCGTCACTTCCCCCTACTGCTCCCGCTCTTTCTGTGAAGAGAGTGAAAAAAAAACACCGCTGCCCACTACCGGTAAGTACTTTTAAAACAAACAGTCTTACCTTAGCTGCTGCTCGCACTCTTTTGGGTGGAACTGAGAAATAAGAAAGGGATTATAACCTTATTGTGATTATATTATAGACCCCCTAACAGAGGGAAATTGAGAAACAAAGGGCATGGTTAGGAATATGGGACTGGGATAGCATAGCAATTGCAGAAGCATGTCTCAGGGATGGACAGGACAGGCAGCTTAATGTTCCAAATACAAATGCTACAGGAAGTACAGAAAGGCAGGCAAGAAAGGAGGGGGATTGGCCTTTTTGATAAGGGATAGCATTACAGCTGTATTGAGGGAAGATATTCCAGGAAATATATCGAGGGAAGTTATTTGGGTGGAACTAAGGGATGATCACCTTATTGGAATTGTTTTGTAGACCCCCTAATAGTCAGGGGGAAACTGAGAAACAAATATGTAAGGAGATCTCAGTTATGTGTGGAGATCTCTCTTATCTGTGGGTGGCACGATGGCACAGTGGCATAGTGGTTAGCACTGCTGCCTCAGCGCCAGAGACCCGGGTTCAATTCCCGCCTCAGGCAACTGACTGTGTGGAGTTTGCACGTTCTCCCCGTGTCTGTGTGGGTTTCCTCCGGGTGCTCTGGTTTCCTCCCACAGTCCAAAGATGTGCAGGTCAGGTGAATTGGCCATGCTAAATTGCCCCTAGTGTTAGGTAAGGGGCAAATGTAGGGGAATGGGTGGGTTGCGCTTTGGCGGGTCGGTGTGGACTTGTTGGGCCGAAGGGCCTGTTTCCACACTGTAATCTAATCTAATAATAGGATGGTATGGTAGGGGATTTTAACTTTCCAAACATAGACAGGAATTGCCATAGTATTATGTGTTTAGATGGAGAGGAATTTGTTAAGTATGTACAAGAAAATTTTCTGATTTGGTATGTAGATGTATCTACTGGAGAAGGTGCAAAATTTGACCTACTCTTGGGAAATAAGGCAGGGCAGGTGGCTGAGATGTCAGGGGGGCGCACTTTGGGACCAGCGACCATAATTCTATTAGTTTTAAAATAGTGATGGAAAAGGATAGACCAGATCTAAAAGTTAAAGATCCAATTGGAAGAAGACCAATTTTGATGGTATTAGACAAGAATTTTCAAAAGCTGATTGGGCGCAGATATTCGCAGGTAAAGGGACAGCTGGAAAACAGGAAGCCTTCAGAAATGAGATAATGAGAGTCCAGAAAAAGTATATTCCTCTTAGGGTGATAGGAAAGGCTGGTAGGTATAGGGAATGCTGGATGACTAAAGAAATTGAGGGTTGGGTTAAGAAAAAGAAGGTAGCATATGTCTGGTATAGACAGGATGGATCAAGTGAATGCTTAGAATAGTATAAAGGCAGTAGGAGTATACTTAAGGGAGAAATCAAAAGGGCAAAAGGGATATGAGATCACTTTGGAAAATAGTGTTAAGGAGAATTCAAAGCGTTTTTACAAATACATTAAGGACAAACGGGTAACTAGGGAGAGAATAGGGCCCCTCAAAGATCAGCAATGTGGAGCCGCAGGATATGGGGGAGATACTAAACGAGTGTTTTGCATCAGTATTTACTGTGGAAAAGGACATGGAAGATATAGAAAATAGGGAAATAGATGGTTACATCTTGAAAAATGTCCATCCTACAGAGGAAGAAGTGCTGGATGTCTTGAAATGCATAAATGTGAATAAATCCCTAGGACCTGATCAGGTGTACCCTAAAACTCTATGGGAAGCTAGGGAAGTGATTGCTGGGCCTCTTACTGAGATATTTGTATCATCGATAGAGACAGGTGAGGTGCCGGAAGACTGGAAGTTGGCTAACGTGGTGCCACTGTTTAAGAAAGGAGGAAAGAACAAGCCAGGGAACTATAGACCAGTGAGCCTGATGTCGGTGGTGGGCAAATTGTTGGAAGGAATCCTGAGCAACAGGCTATATATGTATTTGGAAAGGCAAGGACTGATTAGGGATAATCAACATGGCTTTGTGCGTGGGAAATCATGTCTCACAAACTTGGTTGAGCTTTTTGAAGAAGTAACAAAGAGGACTTATGAGGGCAGAGCAATAGATGTAATCTATATAGACAGTAAGGCATTTGACAAGGTTCCCCATGGGAGACTGGTGAGTAAGGTTAGATCTCATGGAATACAGGGAGAACATTTGGATACAGAACTGGCTCAAAGGTAGAAGACAGAGGGCGGTAGTAAAGGGTTGTTTTTCAGACTGGAAGCTTGTGACCAATGGAGTGCCACAAGGATTGGTGCTGGGTCCACTACTTTTCATCATTTATGTAAATGATTTGGGTGTGAACATAAGAGGTATAGCTAAGGGGCAACTTTTTCACACAGAGGGTAGTGCATGTATGGAATGGGCTGCCAGAGGAAGTGGTGGAGGCTGGTACAATTGCAACATTTAAAAGGCATTTGAATGGGTATATGAATAGGAAGGGTTTGGCGGGATATGGGCCGTGTGCTGGCAGGTGGGACTAAATTGGGTTGGGATATCTGGTCAGCATGAATGAGTTGGACTGAAAGGTCTGTTTCTGTGCTGTACATCTCTATGAGTCTATGACTCTATAACTGGTGATTGTGGAGATTAAGATTGTAAGAATGTATAGCAAAAGTTTACAGTATGATGTAACTTAAATTATGTATTGAAAAAGATCTGGGTTGTTTGTTAAGTCTCTCATCTTTGAGAATGACTATGTTGGTTTCAGTTCTTTCATATGTAAATCACAAAACCTTTTTTAAAAGTTACATCCTCAAGTGCGTTTTAACAATTGATGTCATGTCAGCCCAGAGAAGGTATTGAAGGTATTAACTCCCTGTGAGGCTGTCTGTGCCACAGTGGTCAGACTGATTCTAATCTAAAAAGTGGATTTACAGAATCTTCCATGGATTCATGAAGTTTTTGAACAAATTTAAATTTAATTCTGCAAGTACAAATTCACCTCACAAACTTATATGTGTATTTGTGCATGCGGAAGTGTGTGGGTGGAGGGTGAGGGGGTGTTCATGAGTGTCTGTGAGAGGGTGTGTGTATGCGTGTGAGTGTGAGTGTAAAGGGGTTAAAGTCTGTGAGAGGGTATGTGGGAGTGTATGCGTGAGTATATGAGAGGGGGTCCGAGTGTGTGTGTGTGTGTGTGTGTAGTGCAATGGGGTCACCTGTAGTTTGACATGAACTCAAGGTACAGCTGAGGCCATCCCCATGTGTACTGAACTTGGTTATCAGCCTCTGCTCGGCCACTTTTCGTTGTTGCCTGTCCCGAAGTCCGCCTTGGAGGATGGTCACCCGAAGGTCCAAGGTCAAATGTCCTGGACCGTTGAAGCGTTCGCTGACTATGGAACACTCCTGTCTGTTGATTGTTCTGGGTGGCCATGAATCCATTGCCATAGCCTTTGTTTGGTCTCGCCAATGTACCATGCCTCAGGGCATCCTTGCCTGCAGTGTATGAGATAGACAACGTTGGCTGAGTCACATGAGTACCTACCATGTACATGGTGGGAGGTGTACCTACGCGTAATGGTGGTATCCGTGTCGACATTCTGACATGTTTTGCAGCATCTACCATAACTAGGTTGTATGGTTATTGTCCTGAAAGCCAGGCAGTTTGCTGTGAACAATGAGCTGTTTGAGGTTTGGTGGCTGTTTGAAGGCGAGAAGTGGAAGTGTGGGGAAGGTCTTGGCGAGATGCTCATGCTCATTGATAATGTGTTGCAGGCTGCGAAGAACATGGCGTAGTTTCTCGGCTCCTGGGAAGTACTGGACAACGAAGGGGACCCTGTCGGTTGCAGCTCGTGTTTGTCTCCTGAGGAGGTCATTACGGTTCCTCATTGTGGCATGTCGATAAGTTGAGCATCGTACCCCGTTCTCACGAGAGTATCCCTGGGTACTTCCAAGTGCCCGTCATGTTCCTCTTCATCTGAACAGATCCTGTGTATGCATAGGGCTTGTCCAAAGTGGGTGGCTATTTTAATATGTTTTGGGTGGAAGCTGGAGAAGAGTAGCATCGTGAGGATACTCGTGAGTTTGTGGTAGAGTGTGGTGCTGAGGTGCCCTACCTTGATCAAGATGCATGTGTCCAAGAATGAGACAGATTGTAGAGAGTAGTCCATAGTGAGTTTGATGGTGAGATGAAACTTGCTGATATTACTGTGTAGTTTTTTCAGTGACTCCTCTTCATGGTTCCAGAGGAAGAAAATGTTGTCGATGTATGTGGTGTATAGTGTTGGTTGGAGGTCCTGCGTAAAAAAGAAGTCTTGTTTGAACCTGTGCATGATGATGTTGGCATATTGGGGTGCAAATTTGGTCCCCATAACTGTTACATATGTCTGGATGAAGAGCCAGTTCTCAAAGGTGAAGACGTTGTGATCGAGGATAAAGCGGATGAGTTGGAGGATGAGCTGGAGACTGGCAGTTGTTGGTGTTGAGTACTGAGGCTATTGCCGCGATGCTGTCATTGTGGGGTATGCTGGTATCCATTGTGATGAAGAATGTTCCTGGTTTGACTGGTCCATGGGTGCTGAGTTTCTGTAAGAAATAGCCTTCAACAAGGCTATTTGAAAAAGCACAGAGGTCAGCTGGCATCCGAGGAGTAAGACGTTTTGGGCAGAACTCTTCATCAGGACTGGGAGGGGGAAGGGCCTGAGACATAAACAGGGCTAGAGGAAAGCTAAGTGGATGCAGGTAGAAGGTGATTGTGATAGATCGGTGGGAAATGTGAAGCAGATAGTTGGGAAGGTGTACATGTCCCCAGCTTCCTGAAAGTGGAAATGATCGTCAAGAAGATATATGGCACAGTAGCCTTCATTGATCGGGGCATAGAGTGTAAAATTTGGCAAGTTGTAGCTGTGCAGAACTTTACTTAGGCCAGATTTAAAATATTGTGGACAGTTCTGTTCACCACCTACAAGAAGGATAGGGAGCATTTGGACACGGTACAGAAATGGTTTACTAGGATGTACTCTGAATTAGAGGTTATTAACTGTGAAGAGAGATTGGTTTGTTTTCACTTGAATATTAAAAGATGAGGGATAACCTAATAGAAGTTTACAAAATTATCAAAGGCATGGATACAATGATTAGACAGAGTCATTTTCCCATGTAGAAATTGTATTTTTAAGGTAAAAGGGGGTAAGTTTAAAGAGTTTGCGAGAGGCAGGTATTTTACAAAGAGGTTGGTTAGGGAATGTACTATCAGAAGAGATGATGGAGATGGGTCATAGCTTTTAAGAGATATCTTGACCAATAGATAAATAAGTAGGGAATAAAGGGATAAGAACCACATAAAGACAAAAGGTTTTTAGTTCAGAAAGTCAACTTCTGTTGATGCAATCTTGGTAGGCTATAAGACCTGTTCGTGTGCTGTCCTGTTCTTTGTTCAAAGGATTGTAAATCTTTAAAATTCTCTACCCGAGAAGATTGGGGATGCTCCAATGTTGAGAATATTTATGGCTAGGATAGATAATTTTCTTTATCTCTGTCGGCTAATCAAGAGATTATATTGAGTTGGTAGAAAAGTGGAGGTGAAACCTTCAAGATCATAGATCATGTAGAATGGTGGAGTAGGCTTGACTGGCTGTGTAGTGCATTTATATTCTTAACTCATGACCTCGCTTAAATCTGGATGATTCTCATATCTTCAAAGAGATTGTGTGGGCATCATAAGCTTGTGACATCAAGTCTTCACCAAGATTGCACATAGTCTTCCAGGCTGAAGGATCTATGCTGCAGCCTACAAAAAGGGAGATAATAAATTTAAAATGTTGCCTGTACTTCACTGCTGACTTCAAAATCTGGGCCAACTTGCAGTTTTTAAAAGGTGTTGTGTTAAGTCAGCACATTTGAATAATTTAAGTATTCATCTCTTAACATGGAAACTTAGAGCAGGAGTTGGGTATTCATCCTTTGAGTTTGCTTCTGCATTCAAAATGATCCGCTACGTCAATGCCATATTTCTGCTTTATCCCCATGCCTTTTGATGACTTTAAAATCTGAAATGTCTGTCTCTTTCTTCAATTTATTCAAGCTATTGATGATTATTCAATTTGTTTGTAAAATGCCCAGTAGGTCTTTCTATCTTCTCTAGTGCAACAGTTCAGCACCGACAACCACATGTTCCAATAGCCAACTGGAATGGCTTTGCATAATTTGATATGGCTAACACAGCTTTCAGACTGTCAAATGTCTTCTGACATTCCTCCATCCACTGAAATTTTCTGCAGTTCTTCAACAAGTCAGTAAGTGGTGCAACCAGACTGCTAAATTTCAGTATGAACTTCCAATAAAAAAACACTCGACCCTCGGAATCATAATACATTCCTCTTTGTCGATGGTACAGAAAACTCCCCAAAAAACTCTGGTCTCACAGCCCATGGGGCCATCTTTCCATGTCCAATGACTTAGGCTTTTGTGAGCTCACTCTTAGCCAGGTTTATCATCAATATCGCTTCCCAAAGTCAATCAAATAATTCTGATAGTTGCTTCAGATATTCCTTCCATGTGTGCCTAAAAGCCAGCTGATCATCGATGTACACACACAATGGAATAAGTTTGAAATGACTTTGTTGATTCGTCTTTGAAATTTTGCATATTTTTCATACCAAATGTCATGACTTGAGACTAGAGTTTAGATTAGAGTGGTGCTGGAAAAGTACAGCAGGTCACGAGCAGGAAAATCGACATTTCGGGCAAAAGCCCTGCATCAGGAATAGGTGAGACTAGTATAGTCCATTCAGCATCATGAAAGTCAAAATTTCCTGCACTCTTTTAGATAAAGGTACTTGCCAATATCCTCTGAGTATGTTCAACTTTGAAATAAAAGTTGCTTCTCCCATATTCTCAATGCAGTTTTCCAAATGTGGAATAGGATATGAGTCAGAGTTTATAACTGTATTGAGAACAGTCCACTCATCTGTTTGGGGATCATAGTGCAGTCCAGGCACTTTGGCCCTCGATGTTGCACTAACCTGTGAAACCAATCTGAAGCCCGTCTAACCTACACTATTCCATTATCATGCATATGTTTTTCCAATAACCATTTAAATGCCCATAAGGTTGGCAAGTCTACTACTGTTTCAGGCAGGACATTCTGGGGCATTACTACAGGCCTCCCAACACTCCCAACACTCCAAAGATGTGCAGGTCAGGTGAATTGGCCATGCTAAATTGCCCGTAGTGTTAGGTAAGGGGTAGATGTAGATGTAGGGGTATGGGTGGGTTACGCTTCGGCGGGGCGGTGTGGACTTGTTGGGCCGAAGGGCCTGTTTCCACACTGTAAGTAATCTAATCTAATCTAATCTAATCACTGAGCATGAGATAGAGATTCTAATATGTAAACAGATTATGGAAAGGTGTAGGAGCAACAGGGTGGTAGTGATAGGAGATTGTAGTTTTTTCAACATTGACTGGGATTCACTTCGTGTTTGAGGTCTAGATGGAGCAGGATTTGTAAGGAGCATCAAGGCGGGTTTGACCCCGGGAAGGGGCCAAACTGGACCTGGTGTTGAGGAATGACCTCGGCCAGATGGTTGAAGTTTCAGTAGTGGATGACTTTGGGAACAGTGATCACAATTCTGTAAGTTTTAGAATACTCATGGACAAAGACGAGAGTGGTCCTAAAGGAAGAGTGCTAAATTGGGGAAGGCCAACTATACTGAAATTTGGCAGGATCTGGGGAATGTAGATTGGGAGCATCTATTTGAAGTTAAATCCACATTTGACATGTGGGAGGCTTTTCAAGAGAGATTGATCAGAGTTTAGGAGAGACATGTTCCTGTGAAAATGAGGGATAGAAATAACAAGATTAGGGAACCATGGATGACAGGTGAAATTGAGACGAGCTAAAAGGAAAAAGGAAGAATACATAAGGCGACTGAAGACAGATGCAGCTTTGGAAGAATATCAGGAATGTAGGACAAATCTGAAATGAGGAATTAAGAGGGCTAAAAGGGATCATGAGATACACTTTAGCAAACAGGGTTAAGGAAAATCCCAAAGCCTTTTATTCATATATAGCGAGCAAGAGGGTAATTAGATTAGATTAGATTCCTACAGTCTGGAAACAGGCCCTTCAGCCCAACCAGTCCACACCGACCCTCTGAAGAGTCGCCCACCCAGACCCATTTCCCTCTGACCACTGCACCTAACACTGTGGGCAATTTAGCATGGCCAATTCACCTGACCTGCACATCTTTAGAGAAAGTGTTGACCCACTCAGGGACAAAGGATGAAAGTCAGAGAAAATGGGTGAGATTCTTTGGATGCGAGCATAAGAAGTACAGTTAGTAAGTTTGCAGATGACACCAAAATTGGAGGTGCAGTGGACAGCAAAGAGGGAATCCTCAGATTACAACAGGATCTGGACCAGATGGGCCAATAGGCTGAGAAGTGGCAGATGGAGTTTAATTCAGATAAATGTGAGGTGCTGCATTTTGGGAAAGCAAATCTTAGCAGGACTTATACATGTATTGGTAAGGTCCTAGGAAATGTTGCTGAACAAAGAACCTTGGAGTGCAGGTTCATTGCTCCTTGAAAGTGGAGTCGCAGGTAGATAGGATAGTGAAGGTGGTGTTTGGTATGCTTTCCTTTATTGGTCAGAGTATTGAGTACAGGAGTTGGGAAGTCATGTTGCGGCTGCACAGGACATTGGTTAGGCCACTGTTGGAATATTGCGTGCAATTCTGGTCTCCTTCCTATCAGAAAGATGTTGTGAAACTTGAAAGGGTTCCGAAAAGATTTACAAGGATGTTGCCAGGGTTGGAGTATCTGAGAGGCTGAATAGGCTGGGGCTGTTTTCCCTGGAGCGCCGGAGGCTGAGGGGTGACCTTAAAGAGGTTTACAAAATTATGAGAGGCATGGATAGGATAAGTAGGCAAAAACCCTGGGGTCAGGGAGTGCAAAACTAGAGGGCATAGGTTTAGGATGCGAGGGGAAAGGTATAAAAGAGACCCAAGGGGTTAACTTTTTCATGCAGAGGATAGTATGTGCATGGAATGAGCTGCCAGAGGAAGTGGTGGAGGCTGGTGCAATTGCGACATTTAAGGGGCATTTGGATGGGTATATGAATAGGAAGGGTTTGGAGGGATATGGGCCGGGTGCTGGCAGGTGGGACTAGATTGGGTCCAATCTACTCTAGCTCCTTGAAAACCGCGTTATGAAACTGGAGCCAGAGCTGGATGAACTTCGGATCATTCGGGAGGCAGAGGGGGTTATTGAGAGGAGTTACAGGGAGGTAGTCACTCCTCAGGTACAAGAAAAAGGCAGATGGGTTACAATCAGGGGACAGAAAGGGAACCAGCAGGCAGTGCAGGGATCCCCTGTGGCCTTTCCCCTCAACAATAAGTATACCATTTTTGGATACTGTTGGGGGGGGTCTTACCAGGGTAAAACAGTGGGCACAGGGCTTTGGCACAGAGTCTGTCCCTGCTGCTCAGAAGGGAAGGGGGAAGAGGAGCAGAGCAGTAGTCATTGGGGACTCCATAGTTAGGGGCACAGATAGGAGGTTCTGTGGGGATGAGAAAGACTCACAGTTGTTGTGTTGCCTCCCAGGTGCCAGGGTTTGTGATGTCTCTGATCATGTTTTTGGGATCCTTAATGGGGGGGGGGAAGCAGCTCCAAGTTGTGGTCCACACAGGCACCAACGACATAGGTAGGAAGAGAGATGGGGATTTAAGTCAAAAATTCAGGGAGCTAGGATGGAAGCTTAGAACTAGGACAAACAGAGTTGTTGTCTCTGGTTTGTTGCCAGTGCCACGTGCTAGTGAGGCGAGGAATAGGGAGAGAGAGGAGTTGAACACCATAAGACCATAAGACATAGAAGTGAAAGTAAGGCCATTCGGCCCATCGAGTCTACTCCGCCATTCAATCATGGCTGATGGGCACTTCCACGTGGCTACAGGGATGGTGCAGGAGGGAGGGTTTTGGATTCTTGGATAATTGGGGCTCTTTCTGGGGTCGTTGGGACCTCTACAAGCAGGATGGTCTTCATCTGAACCAGGGGAATACCAATATCCTGGGGGAGGGAGATTCGCTAAGGCTGTTGGGGTGGGTTTAAACTAATCCAGCAGGGGAATGGGAGCCAAAATTGTAGTTCAAGTATGGAAAAGGTTGAAAGTGGGGATGTCCAAAATCAAGTTTCAGGGACACAAAATGGCACCGGCAAGCAAGAAGTTGGTTTGAAGTGTGTCTACTTCAATGCCAGGAGCATCCAGAATAAGGTGGGTGAACTTGCAGCATGGGTTGGTGCCTGCAACTTCGATGTTGTGGCCATTTCGGAGACATGGATAGCGCAGGGACATGCGTGGTTGTTGCAGGTTCCAGGATTTAGATGTTTCAGTAAGAACAGAGAAGATGGTAAAAAAGGGTGAGGTGTGGCATTGTTGGTCAAGGACAGTATTACAGTTGCAGAAAGGATGTTTGGGGACTCATCAGCTGAGTAAGTATGGGCTGAGGTTAGAAACAGGAAAGCAGAGGTCACCCTGTTGGGAGTTTTCTGTAGGCCTCCAAACAGTTCCAGAGATGTAGGGGAAGGGATAGAAAAGATGATTCTCGATAAAAGTGACAGAGACAGGGTAGTTGTCATGGGGGACTTCAACTTTCCAAATATTGACTAGGAAAGCTATAGTATGAGTACTATAAATTGGACAGTTTCTGTTCAGTGTATGCAGGAGGGCTTCCTGAAACAGGCCAACAGGGGGCGAAGCCACATTAGATTTGGTACTGGGTAATGAACCAGGCTAGGTGTTAGACTTGGAAGTAGGTGAGCACTTTGGTGATAGCGATCACAATTCTGTTATGTTTACTTTCGTGATAGAAAGGGATAGGTGTATACCACTGGGCAAGAATTACAGCTAGGGAAAAGGCAATTACGATGCGATTAGACAAGATTTAGGAAGCATAGGATGGGGAAGTAAATTGCAGGGGATGGGCTCATTAGAAATGTGGAGCTTATTCAAGGAAAAGCTCTGAGTGTCCTAGATAAGGCAGGGAAGAAGCTGTAGAGCACGGGAGCTGTGGTTTACAAAGGAAGTGGAATCTCTGGTCAAGAAGAAGAAGAAGGCTTATTTTAGGATGAGATGTGAAGGCTCAGTTAGGGCGCTTGAGGGTTACAAGGTAGCCAGGAAAGACATAAAGAGAGAGCTCAGAAGAGCCAGGAGGAGACATGAGAAGTTGTTGGCAGATAGGATCAGGGTAAACCCGAAGGCTTTCTATAGGTATTTAAGGAATAAAAAAATGATGAAAGTAAGATTAGGGCCAATCAAGGATAGTAGTGGGAAGTTGTGTGTGGAGCCAGATGAGATAGGGGAAACACTAAATGAATATTTTGCGACAGTATTCACTCTAGAAAGCGACAATGTTGTCGAGGAGAATACTGAGATACAGGCTACTAGACTAGGTGGGATTGAGGTTCACAAGGAAGAGGTATTAGAAATCCTGCAGAGTGTGAAAATAGATAAGTCCCCTGCACCGGATGGGATTTATCCTAGGATCCTCTGGGAAGCCAGGGAGAAGATTGCTGAGCCTTTGGCATTGATCTTTAAATTGTCATTGTCTACAGGAATAGTGCCAAAAGAATGGAGGATAGCAAATGTAGTTCCCCAGTTCAAGAAGGGGAGTAGAGACAATCCTGGTAATTATAGACCAGTGAGCCTTACTTCAGTTGTTGGTAAAGTGTTGGAAAAGTTTATAAGAGATAGGATTTATAATCATCTAGAAAAGAATAATTTGATTAGGGATAGTCAGCACAGTTTTGTGAAGAGGAGGTCGTGCCTCACCAAACTTATTGAGTTCTTTGAAAAGGTGACCAAACAGGTAGATGAGAGTAAACTGGTTGATGTGGTGTATATGGATTTCAGCAAGGCATTCGATAAGATTCCCCACAGTAGGCTATTGTACAAAATGCGGAGGAATGGGATTGTGGGAGATATAGCAGTTTGAATCAGTAATTGGCTTGCTGAAAGAAGACAGAGGGTGGTGGTTGATGGGAAATGTTCATCCTGGAGTCCAGTTACTAGTGGTATACCGCAAGGGTTCATGTTGGGTCCACTGCTGTTCATCATTTTTATAAATGACCTGGATGAGGGTGTGGAAGGATGGGTTAGTAAATTTGCAGATGACACTAAGGTCGGTGGAGTTGTGGATAGTGACAAAGGATGTTGTAGGTTACAGAGAGACATAGATAAGCTGCATAGCTGGGCTGAGAGCTGGCAAATGGAGTTTAATGCAGACAAATGTGAGGTGACTCACTTTGGTCGGAGTAACCGGAATGCAAAGTACTGGGCTAATGGTAAGATTCTTGGTAGTGTAGATGAGCAGAGAGATCTCGGTGTCCATGTACACAGATCCTTGAAAGTTGCCACCCAGGTTGACAGGGTTGTTAAGAAGGTATACAGTGTTTTAGCTTTTATTAATAGAGGGATTGAGTTCTGGAACAATGAGGTTTTGCAGCTGTACAAAACTCTGGTGCAGCTGCACTTGGAGTATTGTGTACAGTCCTGGTCACCACATTATAAGAAGTGTGGAAGCTTTGGAAAGGGTGCAGAGGTGATTTACTAGGATGTTGCCTGGTATGGAGAGAAGGTCTTACAAGGAAAGGCTGATGGACTTGAGGCTGTTTTCATTGGAGAGAAGAAGGTTGAGAGGTGACTTAATAGAGACATATAAGATAATCAGAGGGTTAGATAGGGTGGACAGGGAGAGCCTTTTTCCAAGTATGGCGACGGCGAGCACGAGGGGGCATAGCTTTAATTTGAGGGGTGATAGATATGGGAAAGATGTCAGAGGTAGTTTCTTTACTCAGAGAGTAGTAAGGATATGGAATGCTTTACCTGCAACGGTAGTAGATTTGCCAACTTTAAGTACATTTAAGTTGTCATTGGACAAGCATATGGACGTACATGGAATAGTGTAGGTTAGATGGGCTTCAGATTGATATGACAGGTTGGCGCAACATCGAGGGCTGAAGGACCTGTACTGCGCTGTAATGTTCTATGTTCTATGTTTTATGAATACTATGATAGTTTCACTTCTTTCATGTGTAAATCACAAAACCTTTTTTTTTGAAAGTTGCATTCTCAGGTTAACTGTAACAATTGGTGTTAGCTAGACAATATGCTGAAGATGTTAGCCCCCTGTGTTCTCTGCCTATGCCATGATTAATTCTAATCTAAAAATTGAGATAACAGAGTTTTACATGAATTCATGCAGTTTTTGAGCAAAGTACAATGTAACACTGCAACTACAAATTCACCCCACAAAATATGTAAATATATGTGTGTGTGTGTGTCTGGGTTGGGGGTCGTGAGTGTGAGAGAGAGTGTATATGTGTGTGTAGCGAATGTAGAGCTTCTTAAGTCTGTGAGGGAGTGCATGTGTGAGTGTGGGAGTGTGTGTGTCTGGGGTGGGGGGTTGTGAATGTTTGTGAGAGAGAGTGTAGAGTGCTCTAAGTCTCTGAGAGGATGCATGTGTGAGTGTGGGAGTGTGTGTGTCTTTAAGGGTGTGTGTGAGTGTCTGTGTGTGTCTGTGTATATGTGTGTCTGTGTGTATAGGAGTGTGTGTGAGTATGTGTGTGTGTATAGTGCAATGGTGGTCACCTGTAGTGTGACATGAACCCAAGGCCCCAGTTGAGGCCATCCCTATGGGTATGGAACTTAGCTATCAGCCTCTGCTCGGCCACTTTTCACTGCTGCCTGTCCCAAAGTCTGCCTTGGAGGATGGTCCGCCTTGGAGGTCCGAGGTCCTGGACCACTGAGGTGATCCCCAATTGGGAGGGAACCCTCCTGTCTGTTGATTGTTGTGCGGTGCCCATTCATCCGTTGCTGCAGCTTGTGCTCGGTTTCCCCAAAGTACCATGCCTCAGGGCATCCTTGCATGCAACGTATAAGATAGACAACGTTGGCTAAGTCACATGAGTACCTGCCACGTATATGGTGGGAGGTGTCCCTACGTGTAATGGTGGTATCCATGTCCACACTCTGACACATCTTGCAGCGCCTACCGTGACAGGGTTGTATGGAGTTGTCCTGAAAGCCGGACAGCTTGGTACGAACAATGATCTGTTTGAGGTTGTTTAAAGGCAAGCAGTGGAGGTGTGGGGAAGGTCTTGGCGAGGTGCCCATCCTCATTGATAATGTGTTGCAGGTCATGAAAAACATGGCGTAGTTTTTCAGCTCCTGGGAAGTACTGAACAATGATGGGTACCCTGTCGGTTGCAGCACGTGTCTGTCCCCTGAGGGGGTCATTACAGTTCCTTGCTGTGGCACGTCAGGACTGGCGTTCAATCAGTTGAGCATCACACCCCGTTCTTGTGAGGGCATCCCTGAGTACTTTCAGGTGCCTGTCATGTTCCTCCTCATCTGAGCATATCCGGTACATGCATAAGGCTTGTCCATAGGGGATGGCTGTTTTAATATGTTTTGGGTGGAAGCTGGAGAAGTGTATCATTGTGAGGTTGTCTGTGGGTTTGCAGTAGAGTGTGGTGCTGAGGTGTCCATCCCTGATGGAGTTGCATGTGTCCAAGATAGTCGAGAGTAGTCCATGGTGAGTTTGATGGTGGGATGAAACTTGTTGATATAACTGTGTAGTTTTATCAGTGACTCCTCGCCATGGGACCAGAGGAAGAAAATGTCGTCAATGTACCTAGTGTATAATGTTGGTTGGAGATCCTGCGTAGAGAAGAAGGCTTCACTTGGAGGTCACCACTGATGATGTTACCTAGCCAGGTAATGAAACGTCTGGATATCAAAACTACAGATCAGCGAGCAAACCTACACCCTAGAAGAAGTCTTGTTCGAACCTGTGCCTGAAGATGTTGGCCTTGCAAGAATTCCTGGAGTCTCATTCGTCTGATGGGCTCCTCTATGTCTGCTGCAAGAACCAACGGGTCAATTTTGGTGGTGGGGCAGAAGTTAAGACCCCTGCTTAGGACTTCAATCTCTTCCGGTCCGATAAGTTGATAATAGACTTCCCTGCAGTGATAATATGGTGTCAGGTTGGGCTTTGCTATTACTGGTGAGAATGCCAAGTTTCTCCAGTTTTTTGTTCTTGGTGTGCATGTAAGTGGTGCAGTTTTGTCACCTTGTCTGTTTGGCAATGTCGCGTAATTGTACTGCTATATCCTGAGCGCAGGATGAGAGTCTGAACTCCATCTGAATTTCAAGGTTGTGGTGCCTGCTGTAGAGTTGGTGCATGAGAGGATTAACGAGGTTGTGAGAGGTGCAGTGGCAGTTTCTCCACGTAGTCTGTGTTGTAGTGGGTGGGTTGAGTGGGTTCGTAACCCGTAATCCTTTTGGGATCTTTCCTGCTTGCCTGCATTTCTGTAGAAACTTGATGTCTGTGTTGATATGTGCGATCTTCTTGGAGATCCTCTGCACTTTAAGCCAGCTGTTATTGATGTTGATAGTAGTCATGATTTGGAGATGCCGGTGTTGGACTAGGGTGTAGAAAGTTAAAACTCACACAACACCAGGTTATAGTCCAACAGGTTTAATTGGAAGCGCACTAGTTTTCAGAGTGCCACTCTTTCATCAGGTGAGTGTAGAGGACACAATTGTAAGGCACAGAATTTATAGCAAAAACAACAGTGTGATGTAACTGATATTGAAAAATACCTTGATTGTCTGTTGAGTCTTTCATCTGTTCGAATACCATGATAGTTTCACTTCTTTATGTGTAAATCACAAAACCTTTTCTTAAAAGTTGCATTCTCAGGTTAACTGTAACAATTGTTAGCTAGACAATATGTTGAAGGTGTTAGCCAGGTAATTAGCCCAGGTAATAATCCAGGTAATTATCGACCGGTGAGCCTAATGTCAGTGGTAGGGAAGCTGCTGGAGAAGATACTGAGGGATAGGACCTATTTCCATTTGGAAGAAAATGGGCTTATCAGTGAAAGGCAACATTGCTTTGTGCAGGAAAGGTCATGTCTTACCAACTTAATAGAAATCTTTGAGGAAATGACAAAGTTGGTTGATGTGGGAAGGGCTGTAGATATCATATACATGGACTTCATTTGATAAGGTTCCCCATAATAGGCTGATGGAGAGAATTAAGTCACATGGGGTCCAAGGTGCATTAGCTAGACAGATAAAAGTATGCCTGGGCAACAGGAGACAGAGTGGAAGGGAGTTTTTCAAAATGGCGAACTGAGACCAGTGGTGTTCTACAGGGATCCGTGTTGGGACAAATGTTGTGTGTGATATACATAAATGATCTGGAGGAAGGTATAGTTGTCTGATTACTAAGTTTGTAGATGACACTACAATTGGTGGAGGAGCACATAGCAAAGGGGACTGTCAGAGAATGCAGCAGAATATAGATAGATTAGACAATAGACAATAGACAATAGATGCAGGAGTAGGCCATTCAGCCCTTCGAGCCTGCACCGCCATTCAATATGATCATGGCTGATCATTCCCAATCAGTATCCTGTTCCAGCCTTATCTCCATAACCCTGACTCCACTATCTTTAAGAGCTCTATCCAATTCTTTCTTAAATGAATCCAGAGACTGGGCCTCCACTGCCCTCTGGGGCAGAGCATTCCACACAGCCACCACTCTCTGGGTGAAGTAGTTTCTCCTCATCTCTGTCCTAAATGGTCTACCTCGTATTTTTAAGTTGTGTCCTCTGGTTCGGCACTCCCCCATCAGCGGAAATATGTTTCCTCCTGCCAGAGTGTCCAATCCTTTCATAATCCTATACGTTTCAATCAGATCCCCTCTCAGTCTTCTAAACTCAAGGGTATACAAGCCCAGTCGCTTCAGTCTTTCCGTGTAAGGCAATCCTGCCATTCCAGGAATTGACCTCGTGAACCTACGCTGCACTCCCTCAATAGCCAGAATGTCTTTCCTCAAATTTGGAGACCAGAACTGTACACAGTACTCAAGGTGTGGTCTCACCAGGGCCCTGTACAGCTGCAGAAGCACCTCTTTGCTTCTATACTCAATTCCTCTTGTTATGAAGGCCAGCATGCTATTAGCCTTCTTCACGACCTGCTGTACCTGCACGCTTACCTTCATTGACTGGTGGACAAGAACACCCAGATCTCTCTGAACAGCCCCTTTACCTAATTTGATACCATTGAGGAAGTAATCTGCCTTCCTGTTCTTGCCACCAAAGTGGATAACCAGACATTTATCCACATTAAACTGCATCTTCCATGCATCTGCCCACTCACCTAACTTGTCCAGGTCACCCTGTAATCTCCTAACATCCTCATTACATTTCACCCTACCACCCAGCTTTGTATCATCAGCAAATTTGCTAATGTTATTGCTGATACCATCTTCTATATCATTTACATATATTGTAAAAAGCTGCGGTCCCAGCACGGATCCCTGCGGTACCCCACTGGTCACTGCCTGCCATTCCGAAATGGAGCCGTTAATCACTACCCTTTGTTTCCTATTAGCCAACCAATTCTCTATCCAATCTAGTACTTTGCCCCCAATACCATGCGCCCTAATTTTACTCACTAACCTCTTGTGTGGGACTTTATCAAAAGCTTTCTGAAGTTTGGCAGAGAAATGGCAGATGGAGTTCAATCTGGCAAATATGAGGTGATGCATTTTGGAAGATCTAATTCAAGAGCAAAATTATACAGTACATGGAATTGTCCTGGAGAGATCTAGGTGTTCAGGTCCATTGTTCCCTGAAGCTGGCAACACATGTCAATAGAGTGGTTAAGAAGGCATAGGGCATTGCTTCAGCAGATGGGATATTGAGTACAAGAGTTGGCAGGCCACGTATAAGACTTTGGTTCTGCCATGTTTGGAATACTGCATACAGTTCTGGTTGCCACATTACCAAAAAAATGTTGGTGTTTTGGAGAGGGTACAGAGGTGCTTCATCAGGATGTTGCCTGGTATGGAGGGCACTACCTATGAAGGGAGGTTGAGTAAATTAGGATTATTTTCATTAGCAAGTTGGAGGTTGGGAGGGTGGTGGGTGAGGAGACCTCATTGAGGTTGAAAAATCATGAGAGGCACAGGCAGGGTGGATAGCAAGAAGCTTTTTCCCAGAGTGGGGGACTCAATTATGAGTTCAATAGAGAGGGGAAATGTTTAAGGGAAAGGTCTTTACACAGAGTGGGGTTGGGGTGTGGAACATGTTGCCAGCGGAGGTGGTAGAGGCTGTGGGGCTGGGGAGAAGGTAGCTGAGAGTGCAATAGGTGGACGGAGGTGGGAGTGAATGTGTTAGTCGGAGAGGATAGATGGGAAGGAAGATTGACAGGTGGGACAGGCCATGAGGGTGGCGCTGAGCTGGAAGTTGGAACTGGGATAAGATGGGGGGTGAGAGGGGAAATGAGGAAACTGATGAACTCCACATCGATGCCCTGGGGTTGAAGGGTCCCGAGGCAGAAGATAAGGTGTTCTTACTCCAGGCGTTGGGTGGTGAGGGAGTGTCGATGGATGAGGCCCAGGATCTGCATGTACTCAGCAGAGTGGGAGGGGGAGTTGAAATGTTCGACCACAGGGTGGTGGGGTTGATTGGTGCAGGTGTCCCGGAGATGTTCTCTAAAGTGTGTGTGTGTGTGTGTGAGTTTAGTGAGTGCAGAGTGTCTTAAGTCTGTGAGGGGGTGCATGTTTGGGAGTGTGTGTGTCTATAAGGGTGCGTGTGGGTGTCTGTGTGTGTACCTGTGTCCGTGTGTATGTAAGAGTGTGTGTGTGTAGGAATATCCGTGTGTGTGTGTGTAGTGCAATGGTGATCACCTGTAATGTGACATGAACCCAAGGTCCCAGTTGAGGCCCTCCCTATGGGTACCGAACTTACACTCCCACACATGCAGCCCCTCACAGACTTAAGACACTCTGCACTCACTACACACACACACACACACATTCTCACACTCACAACCCCCACCCCAGACAGACAGACAGACACACAGACAGACAAAGACCCACACGCACACATATATTTTGTGTGGTGGATTTGTACTTGCAGAGTTACATTGCACTTTGCTCAAAAACTGCATACATTCATGTAGAACTCTGAGCTCAAAAACTGCATGAATTTATGTAAAACTCTGTTATCTCACTTTTTTGATTAGAATCAATCTAAACATCAGGTCATAGACAGAGAACACAGGGGGCTAACACCTTCAACATATTGTCTAGCTATCACCATTGTTAACAGCTAACCCGAGAATGCAACTTTAAAAAAAAGGGTTTTGTGATTTACACATGAAAGAAGTGAAACTATCACTGTATTCTAACAGATGAAAGGCTTAACAGACAATCAATTTTTCAATGTATAATTTCAGTTACATCACACTGCAAATTTTTGCTATAAATTCTGTGTTACGATCGAGCCCTCCACAATCACCTGATGAAGGAGCGTCACTCCGAAAGCTAGTGTGCTTCCAATTAAACCTGTTGGACTATAACCTGGTGTTGTGTGATTTTTAACTTAATCCAGGTAGCTGTGGGAGTCGGTGGGTTTGTAAAAAATGTCAGTGTTGGGTTGGTCCTTGTGGATGGAGGTTGAGAGGTCTAGGAAGGGGAAGGAGGTGTCGGAGACGGTCCAGGTGAATTTGAGGTCAGAGTGGAATGTGTTGGTGAAGTTGATGAACTGTTTGACCTCCTCGTGGGAGCACGACGTGGGGCCAATGCAGTCATCAGTGTAGCGGAGGAAGAGATGGGGAGTGGTGCCGGTGTAACTCCAGAAGATTGACTGTTCTATGTAGCAGAAAAAGAGACAGGCATAGCTGGGCCCCATGCAGGTGCCTTCTGCCTCGGGACCCTTTAACCCCAGGGCATCAATGTGGAGTTCACCAGTTTCCTAATTTCCCACCTTACCCCAGTTCCAAACTTCCAGCTCAGACACCATCCTCATGACCTGTCCCACCTGTCCATCTTCCTTCCCACCTATCTGTTCCACCCTCCCCTCTGACCTATCACCTTTACCCCACCTCCATCCACCTATTGCACTCTCAGCTACCTTCTCCCCAGCCCCACACCCCTCCCATTTATCTCTCCACCCCCGAGGCTCCCAGTCTCATTCCTGATAAAGGGTTCTGGGCCTTCATCGATTTTCATGCTGTTGCTTTTCCAGCAACACACTTTCAACTGAGATCTCTCTGCTGATCCACACTACCAATAATCTTACCATTAGCCCTGCACTCAGTATTCCTGTTACTCCTTCCAACTCCTTCTCACACGTTTCTGCATTAAACTCCATTTGCCACCTCTCAGCCCAGCTCTGCAGCTGATCTACATCCCTCTGTAACCTGCAACATTCTTTGGCACTCTCCACGACTTCACCAACCTTAGTGTCATCTGCAAATTTCCTAACCCATCCTTCTACGCCCTCATCCAGTCATTTATAAAAATGATAAACAACAGTGGCCCCAAAACAGATCCTTACCACTAGTAACTGAACTCCTGGATGAACATTTCCCACCAACCACCACCCTCTGTCTTGTTTCCTCTAGCCAATTTCTGATACAAACCATTAAATCACCCTCAATCCCTTGCCTCCTTATTTTATGCAATAGCCTATCTTGGGGGACTTTATCAAAAGCTTTGCTGAAATCCATATACACCACATCAACTGCTTTAACCTGTTTGGTCACCTCCTCAAAGAACTCACAACCTACCCTTCACAAAATTGTGTTGACTATCCCTAATCAAATTACTCCTTTCTAGATGATTATAAATCCTATCACTTCTAACCCTTTTCAACACTTTACCCACAACCGAAGGAAGGCTCATTGGCCTATAATTACCAGGGTTATCCTTACTCCCCTTCTTGAACAAGGGAACAACATTTGCTATCCTTTGGTCTTCTGGCACTATACCTGTAGACAATGATGACATAAACATCAAAGCCAAAGGTTCTGCAATCTCCTCCCTTGCTTCCCAGAGAATCCCATCTGTTGCAGGGGACTTATTGATTTTCACACTTTCCAGAATTGCTAACACTCCATCCTTATGAACATCAATCCTGTCTAATCTAGTAGCCTGTGTATACCACTGTATATTCTCCTTGACAATATTGTCTTTTTCCAGTGTGAATACAGCGGAACCTTGATTATCCGAACAGCACCGGCAGGGAGTATTTTGCTCGTTAATTGAATGCCAGATAATTGAATTCTGGAAAACATAGTTTACTGAGCATTGGGACCTTGGGATCCTGCCAGATAATCTGAAATTCAGAAAATTGAATGCCAGTTAATCGAGGTTCCTCTGTATTCATTTAGCATCCATCTTATCTCTTCAGACTCTATGCTCAACTTCCCATTACTGTCCTTGACTGGTCCTAATCTTACTCTATAAAAGAGAGGCAGGAAGCTGGAAGAACACAGGCAGCATCAGGATGTGGAGAGGTTGATGTTTTGGGTGTAACCCTTCTTCGAGACTGGGGGTGGGTGTGGGGGGAGCTGCAGATAAAGAGGGTGGCAGAGGCAGAGTGTAGAAGTGGGAATAAGTGGAGACAGGTAGAGGGTAAGACCTGGTTGGTCCATGGGAGGAATGGATCCGGTTGGTGGCAGGGAGCAGTGGAAGGGTTAGGGAGGGGCTGGGGAAGGAGGTTATTTGAAATTGGAAAAGTCAATGTTGAGTCCTCTGGATGTAGGTTGTCCAGGCGGAAGATGAGGTGTTGTTTCTCCAACTTGCACAGTGGTTTGTTGTGGAAGTGGAGGAGGCCAAGGATGGTCATGTTGGAACGGGAGTGGTTAGGGGACTTGAAATGGGCGATGACTAGGAGGTCCGGTCAGCCCCTGCAGGCCCAGCTGAGATGCTTGGCAAAATGTTCCCTGAGTTTACGTTCGGTTTCCCCGATGTAGAGAAGACCATATTGGGAGCATATGATGCAGTAAACTAGGTTGGAAGAGAGGCAGGTGAACCTCTGTTTCACCTGGAAGGACTGTTTGCGGCCCTGGATGGAGGTGAAGGGGTGGTGGTAGGTGGGGAGAGTGACACAAACCAAGGACTGTCGAAAGGAATGCAAGGACCCAAACTGTATGCAATTATAGGAAGGATGTGGAAGCATTGGAAAAGGTGCAGAGGAGATTTACCAGGATGCTGCCTGGTATGGAGAGACGGTCTTATAAGAAAAGGTTGAGGGATTTGACTGTACACAATATGTGTTGGGTAGAGAAGATGTGTTGGGTAGGCTAGAGGTTATTAAGGTGGACAAATCCCCAGGACCAGATGGTATCTATCCCAGGTTATTTGAGGGACGCGAGAGAGGAAGTAGCTGGGGCCCTGATAGATATCTTTGTGGCATCCTTAAATACAGGTGAGGTGCCGGAGGACTGGAGGGTTGCTCATGTTGTCCCCCTGGACAAGAATGGTAGTATGGATATTCTGGGTAACTACAGACTAGTGAGGTAGCAAACAATAGGTGAATGGGGTGGGGATAGAGGAGGGTGAGGAAAGGTAGCAAAGAGTACAATAGATGAATGGGGGTGGGGATGGAGGTGGTAGGTCCGAGGGGAGGGTGGAGCGGATATGTGGGAAGGGAGATTGGCAGGTAGGACAGGCCATGAGGACAGTACTGAGCTGGAAGGATGGAACTGAGATAAGGTAGGGGGAGGGGAAACGAGGAAACTGGTGAAGTCCATATTGATGCCCTGGGGTTGAAGTGTTCCAAGGCGGAAGATGGGGCGTTCTTCCTACAGGCGTCAGGTGGTAAGGGAGCGGCAGTGGAGGAGGCCCAGGAACTCCACAGAATTGAGTTGAAACGTTGGGCCACGGGGCAGTGGGGTCAATTGGTGCGGGTGTCCAGGAGATGTTCCCTGTGAAGAGGTGTCCAGTCTCCCCAGTGTAGAGGAGACTGCATCAGATACAATAAATGACATTGGTGGATGTGCAGGTGAAACCTTGATGGATGTGGAAGGCTCCTTTGGGGTCTTGGATAGTGGTGAGGGAGGAGATGTGGGTGCAGGTTTTGCAATTCCTGCAGTGGCAGGGAGGATGCCAGGATGGGAGGGTGGTTTGTTGGGGTGCGTGGACCTGACCAGGTAGTCATGGAGGGAATGATCTTTGCATCCCCTCTGGTGGTGGGGTCCGTTTGGAGGTGGCAGAAATGTCGGCGGATGATATGGTTAATGTGAAGGTGGGTAGGGTGGAAAGTGAGGGCCGGTGGGGGGTTCTGTCCTTGTTGCGGTTGGAGGGTAGAGGTGCGGGTTGTGGATGAGATGTGTTGGAGGGCATCTTCCGTGAGAAGGGAAATTGCGATCTCTAAAGAAGGAGGCCATCTGGTGTGTTCTGTGGTGGAACTTGTCCTCCTGGGAGCAGATATGGCAGAGGCGGAGGAATTAGAAGTAGAGATGGCATTTTTGCAGGAGGTTGAGGGCGAAAACGTGTAATCCAGGTAGCTGTGGGAGTCGGAGGGTTTGTAAAAAATGTCAGTGTCAAGTCGGTCGTCATTAATGGAGATGGAGAGGTCCAGGAAGGGGAAGGAGGTATCAGAGATGGACCAGGCAGCCCATGGTGGCAATGGGAACAGGCGGCCCAAGGCAATGGAGTGAACAACCAGTCTGAGGCAGCAGTGAAAGCAGACAGCTGGAATTAGTTCAGCATCTCTAGTGACATCAAATGCAAGGGAGATCTAGCCAGTGGGAGAGGGAGCCCATTACAGTAGATCCCAGCATGGAGCAAATTGAATCCTTGAGGGGATTGGCTAAGCACTTAAGAAGACTGTAATGTTGAAATTCTAACTTTATTTTCTTTTACTTTTCTACTCTGTAAGGAGTATAATATTGAACTTTTTACTTTATTTCTTTTCTAGTTTATGCCTATGTACATTTGTACTTTAGCTGGGGCAGGGAATGGTGACTTTGTACTGTGCTGTTGTAGCCCCATACTTGAGTACACGTGACAATAAAATGTAATTCTAATTCTAAGAATCATTGAATGTTACAGTGCTGAAGGAGGCCATTGACCCATCATGTCTGTACGAGAGTTAGTTCCACTCTTCAGACCTATCTCTGTAGTCATCTAACTTTTTCTCTTTCACGAGTTTTAAGAAGATTTGGAGCTCAGGTTGAGGTTCTGGATGTAGATTTGCTCGCTGAGCTGGAGCGTTCATTTCCAGACGTTTCATCACCCTACTCGGTAACACCTTTAATGGGCTGCTGCGGGAAGCACCGTTCATGATTCCTGCTTTCTATTTATATGTTTGGGTATCTTTGGGTTAGTGATGTCATTTCCTGTTTGTTTTCTAAGGTGGTGGTAGATGGGATCTAACTTGATATGTTTGTTGACAGAGTTCCAGTTGGAATGCCCTGCTCCTAGGAATTCTCATGCATGTCTGTGTTGGCTTGTCCTAGGATGGATGTGTTGTCCAGTCGAAATGGTGTCCTTCCTTATCTGTATATAAGGATACTAGTAGGTTATGTTTTTGTGGCATGACCCTCTTTCACTATTATCCTTACATACAGATAAGGAAGGACACTACTTCGACTGGGACAACACATCCAAACGGAACTCTGTCAACAAACACATCAAGTTAGATCCCATCTACCACCCCCTGAGAAAAAGAACATGAAATGACATCACCACAGGAAATGACATCACCAATCCAAAGTAATCACCTGATGAAGGAGCGTCGCTCCGAAAGCTAGTGTACTTCCAATTAAACCTGTTGGACTTATAACCTGGTGTTGTGTGATTTTTAACTCTTTCAAATAGATATCCAGCTCTCTTTTCTATGAAAATTCCTACAGAATCCATTCTCCTAGGCAAATTCCCAGTTCCAAATCCTAACAACTCTCAGTGAAGACGTTTCTCCTCACCTCATTCCGAGCTCTCTTCCTGACAACCTTGAAATTGTGACCCCCTAGTTATTGACATACCAAATAGTGGAAACAGAATATTCTTCCTTACCCTGTTAAAACTGTTCATAAGTTTGAACACCTCAGTTAGGTCACCTTTTAATCTTCTCTGCTCCAAGGCAAGCTCTCTAATCTTTCGTGTACCTAAAATCTTTCATACCTGGTTATCATTCTTGTAAATCTCCTCTGAAGTCTCTCAACGGCTTTAACAGTCATCCTTAAATAAGGTGCCCAGATCTTATACAATACTCCAAATGTGGTCTGACCAATGATTTAAAAGAGGTGTACTATCACTTGTTTTATATACTTTACATGCTGTACTTATAAACCTAATGATCTTATAAGCTTTCTGTTATGGACCAGATCAGATCCCCAAAGCATGTCATGGACATAGCCAACAGCTGACTGAAAGTCAAACTAAAGGCCATCCTGAATCTGTGTGAGTCTTGACCCTGCCCACTCATGACCTTTTTTTGTCTTAATTAAAAAAAACACCCAGGGAAAACTCAAAGCTGTTTACCAACCGCCTATCTAAAGGGGATTTTTCTTCACCACTGTGACAACACCCCTCTACCAGAGAAACAGCGTGTAATTGTTTATTAAAGGCATTGGATTGTCATATATCTCTATGAAAAAATTGAACCATAAATATACAAGGATGGCTTCATTTTCAAAGCCTTTAGTCTCTCACTGTTAGCATTCTATATTATATATGTGTTATATTAACTCTAAGCATATAAATATTCAATTATATAATCCATTTCTTCAGTCACTGAGCACCTCCATCTTCCTTCATTAAAGTCATGACAATGCATTTGCAATTACATTCTCTCATCCAACCACATGCACAATTCTCAAATTGAATGGCTATTACAATAAACACCATCAAATTAGTCTATTTTTAATCCTTACGTTTTTTCCAAAAAAAATGCACAATTGCCTCAGATATATTGCTAACAAAATTACCGTTGAAATATTGCAACACCAACACCAAACTCAAGGTATCTTTCTCAATGGTGGAATATTTCTTTTGATGAACATTCAACTTTTGGGAAAAATACCCAATAGGTCTTTCTATCTACATATCATCTTCTTGCAAGACTGCAGCACCAAAACCCACATCACTGCATCAATAGTGACCTTGAAAGGCTTTAGGCAATTGGGTGTTTCAAACAGCATAACAGTGCTCAACACAGCTTTCAGTCAGTCATCTGTTCAGTGAAATTTATTGCACTTCTTCAACATATCAGTAAGTGCAGTGGCCATATGCTAAAATTCAGTATGAATATCTGATAAAAATCACTCAGACCCAGGCATTGCAGTAATTCCTTCTTTTCAGCGGTATACAAAACTTTTTTTTTCACATCCCATGGAGCCATCTGTCTATGTCCAATGGTATGTTCTAGGAATGTGACTTGGGCTTTCGTGAACTTACTCGGCCAGGTTTATTGCCAAGCCCACTTCCTGAAGTTGATCAAATAATTCCACTAGATGCTCTAAATGTTCCTACCATGTGTGACTAATAGCACCAGATTGTCTATGTACACCACAAAATTGTGTAATCCCAAAATACCTTTGAAATGTGGCCAATGATTTCTACCTACCAAATGGCATGGCTTAAATTTGGTAAACTGTACTTGGTGTCATGAAATCTTCTTTACTCATTCGGAAATCAGTACCCATCAGTATCCTTTGAAGAAGTATTTTTCACTGTATGCTGTAAGAAAATACATGTGACAATAAATAAATCAAATCAAACAACGCAATGAGGAATTTACAACAGCTAGGGGCTGTGATGCATGGCAGTTATAGGAAGGGAGAAAAGCTGCAGATGCAGGCAAATAGATGGGTTAACTCCAGGAAAGGTAGGAGAGGTAGACAGTTAGTGCAGGAGTCTTCTATTGGCTATGTAAGGGGTGATGAACTCTCAGGGTAATGTAGCACAAACAGCCAAGTTTCTGGTATTGAAACAGGCTCTAATGTAATGAGGGGTACATTGGGTTCCAAATGATGAATTGTGATAGGGGTCGCTCTGGTCAGAGGCACAGATAGACATTTCTGTAGCCAGGAGCGAAAAATCAGAACGGTTAGTTGCCTCCCTAGTGCCAGGATCAATGTCTCAGCGAGGGTGCAGAATGTTATCAAAGGGGAGAAGGACCAGCAGGAGGTCATTGTACACATTGGAACCAATGACATAGGACAGGAAAAGGATGAGGTTCTGATGGGAGAATGGAGGTCCTCAAGGGTTGTAATATCTGGATTACTACTGGTGCTGTGAGCTAGTGAGGGTAGGAATAGGAGGATAGAGCAGAAGAATGTGTGGCTGAGGAGCAAGTGCATGGGAGAGGGGTTCACATTTTTGGATCATTGGAATCTCTTCTGGGGTAGAAGTGACTTGTACAAGAATGACGGATTGCATTTGAATTGAAAGGGACTAATATGCTGGCAGGGAAATTGGCTAGAGCTGCTCAGGAGAATTTAAACTAGTAAGGTGGGCAGGTGGGACCCAGGGAGATAGCGAGGAAAAAGATCAATCTGATGTTGCTACAGCTGGAAATGGAGCAAGTCAAACAGTCAGGGCAGGCAGGGACAAAGCAGAGAAGAAGGTAGAATTGATAAATTAGACTGCATTTATTTCAATACAAGAGACCCATCAGGTAACTCAAGGCACAGTTAGGAACATGGCACTGGGATGATCATAGCAATTACAGAAACATGGCTCAGGGATGGACATGCCTGGCAGCTTAATGTTCCAGATATAAGTGCTACAGGAAGGATAGAAAGGGAGGCAAGAGAGGAGGGGGAGTGGCGTTTCTGATAAGGGATTGCATTATAGCTGTACAAGGAAAGATATTCTTGGGAATGCATCCAGGGCAGTCATTTGGGTGGAACTGAGAAATAAGAAAGGGATGATCACCTTATTGTGATTGTATTATAGGCCCCCTAATAGTCAGAGGGAAATTGAGATGCAAATTTGTTAGGAGATTTTAGTTATCTGTAAGAATGAGGGTGTTTATGGTAGGAGATTTTAACTTTTCAAACACAGATTGGGACTGCCATTGTGTTAAGGGTTTAGATGGAGAGGAATTTATTATGTGTGTACAATAACATTTTCTGATTCAGTGTGTAGATGTACCTTCAATATTGTTATTGAAGGTTCAAAACTTGACCTACTGTTGTGAAATAAGGCAGGGCAGGTGACTGAGGTGTCAGTGGGGAAGCACTTTGGGACCAACGACCATAATTCTATTAGTTTTAAAATAGTGATGAAAGAGGACAGACCGGATCGAAAAATTGAAGTTCTAAATTGGAGGAAAGCTAATTTTTATGGTGTTAGATAAGATCTTTTGAAAACTGACTGGGGGCAGATGTTCGCAAGTAAAGGAAAGTCTGGAAAATGGGAAGCCTTCAGAAATGAGATAATGAGAGTTCAGAGACCGTATATCCCTGGTGGGGTGAAAGGAAAGGCTAGTAGGTGCAGGCAATGCTGGATGACTAGAGAAATTGAGGTTTTAGTTAAGAAAACGAAGGGAGTATATGTCAAGAGTGCAGTGCTGGAAAAACACAGCAGGTCATGCAGTATTCAATGAACAGGAAAATCAATGTCTCAAGCATAGGCCCTTCATCAGGAATGAGGCTAGTGGGCCAGGGGCCTGAGAGATAAATGAGAGGGGGTGGGACTGTGGAGGAATAGATGACGTTGGGGGAGAAGGTGATAGGTCGCAAAGAAGTGTAGAGCGGATAGACAGGAAAGATGATGGACAGGTCAAGAGGGCAGTGCCGAGTTGGAGGCTTGGGACTGGGATAAGGTAAGTGGAGGGGAAGTGAGGAAATTGGTGAAATCCACATTGATCCTGTATGGTTGCAGGGTCCCAAGGCGGAAGATGAGGTGTTCTTCCTCCAGGTGTCAGGTAGTTAGGGTTTGGTAATGGTGGATTGAGAGGGGGAGTTGAAGCATTCAGCCAAGGGACAGTTGGGGATGGTTGATGCAGGTGTCCCAGAGATGTCCTCTGAAACAAACTGCAAGTTGGCACTCTGTCTCCCTGATGTAAAGGAGACCACATCGGATACAACGGATCCAGTAGTTGTGGAAGTACAGGTAAATTTCTGTCGGATGTGGAAGGATCCTTTGGGGCTTTGGATGGACGTGAGGGGAAGATGTGGGTGCAGGTTTTGCACTTCTTGCAGTGGCAGGGGAAGGTGCCTGGAGTATGGTGTCAGCTGGTGGGGACGTGGATGGCCACACTCTTGAATCTGATCTCCAGCATCCGCAGTCCTCACTTTCTCCTCAAAGGAAGCATACATCAGGTATAGACAGGAGAGATCGAGAGAATCCTTAGCAGAATATAAAGGCAGTAGGAATATGCTTAAGAGGGAAATCAGCTGGGCAAAAAGGGGACATGAGATAGCTTTGACAAATTGGGTTAAGGATAATCCAAAGTATCTTATACATTAAGGACAAAAGGGTAACTAGAGAGAGAATAGGATCCCTCAAAGATCAGTAAGGCAGCCTATGTGTGGAGCCGCAGGAGGTAGGGGAAATACGAAATGAGTATTTTGTATCAGTGGAGATATATGGAAGATATAGAATTTGGGGAAATAGATGGTGATATCTTGAAAAAATGTCCATAATACAGAGGAGGAGGTACTGAAAGTCTTAAAATGCATAAAAGTAGTTAAATCCCCAGGACCTGATCAGGTGGTACCCTTGAACTCTGTGGGAGGCTAGGGAAGTGATTGCTGGGCCCTTTGCTGAGATATTTGTATCATTGATAGTCACAGGTGTGCCGGAATACTTAAAGTTGGCTAATGTGGTACCTTAAATGGTGAGGAAAAGCCAGGTAACTATAGACCAGTGAGCCTGACGGTGATGGGAAGTTGTTGGAGGGAATCCTGAGGGAGAGGATTTACATGTGTTTTGAAAGGCAAGGACTGGTTAGGGATAATCAGCATGGTTGTGTGCATGGGAAATGATATCTCTCGAACTTGCTTGAGTTTTTGAAGAAGTAACAAAAAGGATTGATAAGGGCAGAATGGTGGACATGATTCTTATGGACTTCAGTAAGGTGTTTGACAAAGTTTCCTAAGAGACTGGTTAGCAAGGCTAGATCTCATAGAACACAGAGAGAACTAGCCATTTGGATACAGAACTGGCTCAAAGGTAGAAGGCAGAGGGTGGAGGTTGCTTTTCAGACTGGAGGCCTGTGACCAGTGGAGTGCCACAAGGATTGGAACTAGGTTCACTACATTTCATCATTTATATAAACGATTAGGATGTGAACATTGGAGGTATAGTAAGTGTGCAAATGACCACAAAATTGGAGGTGTAGTGGACAGCAAAGAAGGTTAGCTCAGAGCACAACAGGATTTTGATCAATGGGCTGAGGAATGGCAGATGGAGTTTAATTTAGATAAATATGAGGTGCTGCATTTTAGAAAGGCAAATCAGAGCAGGACCTATACGCTTAATAGTAGGGTCCTGGGGTGCGTTGCTGAGCAAAAAGACCTTGGAGTCTAGGTTCATAGTTCCTTGAAAGTAGTCACAGGTAGATAGGATAGTATGCTTTCCTCTATGTGTCGAGTATAGGAGTTGGGAGGTCATGTTGTGGCTGTACAGGACATTGGTTAGGCCACTTTTGGAATATTGCGTGCAATTCTGATCTCCTTCCTATGGAAAGAATGTTTTGAAATGAAAGGGTTCAGAAAAGATTTACAAGGATGTTGCCAGGTTTGGAGGATTTGAGCTATAGGGAGAGGTTAAATAGGCTGGGGCTGTTTTCCCTGGAGCGCCAAGGTTAAGGGGTAACCTTATAGAAGTTTATAAAATCATGAATAGGATAAATAGACAAAGTCTTTTCCCTGGGGTGGTGGAGTCCAGAACTTGAAGGCATAGGTTTAGAGTGAGAGAAGAAAGATATAAAACGGACCTGAGGGGTAATGTTTTCACACAGAGGGTGGTACATGTATGGAATGAGCTGCCAGAGGAAGTGGTGGAGGCTGGTGTAATTGCAGCATTTAGAAGACATCTGGATCGGTATATAAATAGGATGGGTTTCGCGGAATATGGGCCAAGTGCTGGCGAATGGGTCTAGATTAGGTTGGGATATCTGGTCATCATGGACGAGTTGGACTGAAGGGTCTGTTTCCATGCTGTGCATCTTTATAACTCTTTAAATAAAAAAGAAATTCAGAAATATAAGTTGATTGCCTCACTATCTCAATACAGTCTTCTAATAAGATATAAATTAGACTTCTTAAGCATTGACTTTTTGGTAGTCCACACACCATTATTGGATGCCATCTGGTTTTGGTATTATCAGTATGGGTGAGCTCCATTCATTGCAATTATGTCACTTCAAATATGTCAATCTCATTTTGAACCTATTCCCATTTTAGAAGGTTATGGCAATAAGGATGTTACTTAATTGATTGAGCATTTTCTATATCTATATCATGCATGCTCAGTTTAGTACTTCCCTACAAGTATCCCTACAAGTATCTCCATATGATTTTAATAACTTTCAGGTCATTTGAATTTTCCCCTAAAGATAACTCAATAATCTTTTCCAATTTCTATGAACTTCCTCATTGTCCATTTAAATTTGAGGAACACCAAATTCAGAATCATCTGAACTTGGTTTTTAACTATAAGTTGTAAGAAGTACCATCTTCTTCTTTTGCTTTCCTTCTCTATCAAAATACCATTTGAGCATATTCATATTGCACACCTCTCCCTAAAATTGGACACATTGGCCAATTATGGAGTCTCTGATTATGACTCACCAATATTTCCTTAATGAATTTAAGTGGTCCTTTCACTTCATGTCCAAAGACTAATTCAAATGGACTGAATATAGTTAATTCATTAGGTAGAAATTGAAAAAAAAATGCAAGTGGAATTCCTTTATCCCAATCCTTTGGATACTCTTGACCACAGGCCCTCAACATGGTCTTCGAAATTTGATGCCATTGTTCTAATGTTTCCTGTAGTTCTGGATGGTACACAGTTGATTTAAATTGTTTTACTCCTCAACTCTCCATAATTTTCTTGAATAACTTCTATGTAAAATATGATCCTTGATCTGATTGTATCTCTGTGGGTGAATGGAATAGAGGAAAAAATTGTGTAACTTTTCTACAATCCTTTCAGCTATGATTTGCGTAATGGAGTGGCCTCTGGAAATCAAATAGACAAATCAATCATAGAATAAGAGAGTCATAGTCGTAGAGCTGTACCGCATGGAAATGGACCCTTTGATCAACATGTCCATGCCGACCAATATCCTAAGTTAATCTCACCCCATTTCCCAGCATTTAGCCCATACTCCTCAAAACCCTTCCTGTTAAAAAACCATCCAGATGCCTTTCAAATGTGGTAATTGTACCAGCCTCTACCATTTCCTCTGGTAGCTCATTCCATCTGTGTGAAAATGTTGCCCCTTAGGTTCCTTTTAAATCTTTCCCCTCTCACCTTAAATACTTTAATTTTTGATTCCTCCATTCCAGAGAAAAGATCTTCACCATATCCATCCCCCTTGATTTTATAAACCTCTGGAAAGATTACCCCATCAGCCTCCGACACTCCAGGGAAAATATCTCCAGTCTGTTTAGCCTCTCCCTTTGCTTAAACCCCCCAAACTTGGCAACATTCTTGTAAATGTTTTCTAAACCTTTTCAAGTTTCACAACATTTTTCCTCTACCAAGGAGACCAGAATTGTCTACAGTATTCCAAAAGTGGCCTAACCATTGTCCTGAACAGCTGCAACATGATGTCCCAACTCCTATATTCAATCAACTGACCAATAAAAAGAAACCATAAATGCCTTCTTCACTATCCTGTCTATCTGAATTCCACTTTCAAGGAACTCCAAGGTCTCTTTGTTCAGCAACACTCCCCAGGACCTTACCATTAAGTGTATAAGTCCTGCTTAATGTCCATTCTAAAGTGCAGCACCTCATATTAATCTAATTTACATTCCATTTGCCACTTCTTGGCCCATTGGCCCACCTGACCAAGGTCCCGTTTTACTCTGAGGTAACCTTCTTCACTGTTCACTACACCTTTAATTTTTGTGTCATCCGCAAACTTACTAACCCACAGCTCCTATGTTAACTTCAAAATCATTTATATGATGAAAAGCAATCGATCCAGCAATGGATCCTGTACACCGCTGGTCACAGGCCGCTGAAAAGCAACCTGCCACGAACACTCTGTCTTCTACCTTCAAGCCAGTTCTGTAGCTGATCTAAACCATCGTCAATAAATATTGATTCTGCCTTTTTATTTTCGAGTGGGTTCCTATGCAATCGATTAAGACACTTCTAAAAATGTCCTCAAATGCTGGAACGCATATTAAGGATGTGGATTTTTTTTCATTGCCTGGGGTTGTGTCTGGCAAAATTCAAACTCATCTTTATGCAGTCCAGGCCAACATAAATGTTTTTGTATTTGGCTTGAGCTTTCCTTGATCCCAAATGACCACCTACTGATAACTCGTGCTAACTGCACCACGTCCTTTCTGAAGCCCACCGATAAAAGGTACGTTGCCTCCCTGGTGCCAGGGTCCAGGATGTCGCTGATCGGGTTTATAAGTTTCTGAAGGGGAGGGTGAGCAGCCAGAAATCGTGGTACATATTGGCACCAATGATATAGCTAGGAAAAGGATTGAGGATCTGAAAAGTGACTACAGAGAGTTAGATTGGAAGCTGAAGAGCAGGACGAGTAGAGTAGTGATCTCAGGTTTGCCACCGGTGCCATGAGATAGTGAGATGAGGAACAGTCAGTGAATGCAGCTTAACACGTGGCTGCGAGGCTGGTGCAGGAGGAAGGGCTTCAGAATACCTTCTGGGGAAGGTGGGACCTGTTCATAAAGGACAGGTTGCACCAGAACTGGAGGGGCACAAATGTGGGTGTGTGATGGTGGGTGATTTGCTTGTGTGATTCGGGAGGGTTTAAACTAGTTTGGCAGGGGGGTGGGAATCAGAGCCACATATCTGAGAGGGGGTCTGTTACAGACGGGGCAGTGACAGGATCTCGTACAGCTTTAGAGGATTACAGGCTTGCTAGAAAGGAGCTCAGAAATGGACTGAGGAGATCCAGGAGGGGGCACGAAAAAGGCTTGGCAAGAAGGATTAGGGAGAACCCAAAAGCATTTTACTCATACGTGAGGAATAAGAGAAAAATCAGGGATGGCGGAGGGAACTTGTGCATGGAGTCTGAGCAGATAGGGGAAGCCCTAAATGAGATTTTTGCTTCGGTTTTCACCAAGGAAAGGGAAATTGTTGTCAATGAAAGCTTTGAGGAGCTGGGATACAATCTTGACCAGATCAAGTTTGATGAAGTTGATGTGTTAGAAATTTTGGAAAACAGTAAGATTGATAAGTCCCCAGGGCCAGACCAGATTTATCCTCGGCTGCTCCGGAAGGCAAGAAAGGAGGTTGCTAAGCCACTGGCGAGGATATTTGCCTCCTCACTCTCCACGGGAGTCGTACTGGAGGATTGGAAGGAGGCGAATGTTGTTTCTCTTTTCAAGAAGGGTAATAGGGAAATCCTTGCCAATTACAGACCAGTCAGTCTTACATCTGTGGTCAGCAAAGTTTTGGAAAGAATTCTGAGGGATAGGATTTATGACTAGTTTGCAAAGCATAGTGTGATTAAAGGCAGTCAGCATGGCTTTGTGAGGGGCAGGTCATGCCTCACAAATCTTATTGTGCACTTTGAGGAGGTGTCAAGACAGGTTGATGAAGGTCGAGCAGTGGATGTGGTATGTATGGACTTCAGCAAGGTATTTGATAAGGTTCCCCATGGTAGGTTTATTCATAAAGTCAAGAAGTATGGGATACAGGGAGATTTGGCCATCTGGATTCAGAATTGGCTGGCTGACAGAAGGCAGAGAGTGGTTATAGATGGAAAGTATTCTGCCTGGAGGTCAGTGTTGAATGGGGTCCCACAGGGCTCTGTTCATGGGCCTCTGCTCTTTGTTTTTATAAATGACTTGGATGAGGAGGTTGAGGGATGGATTAGTCAAATTTGCAGATGACACAAAGGTTGGAGGTGTCATCGATAGTATAGAGGGCTACTGCAGGCTGCAGTGTGACATAGACAGGATGCAGAGTTGGCCTGAGAAATGGCAGATGGAGTTCAACCTGGATAAATGTGAAGTGATACATTTTGGAAGGTTGAACCTGAATGCTGAATATAGGATTAAAGACAGGATTCTTGGCAGTGTGGAGGAACAGAGGGATCTGGGTGTGCAAGTACATAGATCCCTCAAAGTTGCCACCCAAGTGGATAGGATTGTTGAGAAAGTTTATGGTGTTTTGACTTTTATTAACTGGGGGATCAAGTTTAAGACCTGCGAGGTTTTGCTACAGCTCTACAAGTCCCTGGTGAGACCACACTTGGAATATTGTGTCCAATTCTGGTTGCCCTACTTTAGAAAAGATACAGAGGCTTTGGAGAGGGTGAAAAGAAGATTTACTAGGATGCTGCCTGGACTGGAGGGCTTGCCTTATGAAGAAAGGTTGAATAAGCTTGACCTTTTCTCTCTGGAAAGAAGGAGGAAGAGAGGAGACCTGATTGAGGTATGCAAGATAATGAGTGGAATAGATAGTGTCAATAGCCAAAGACTTTTCCCCAGGGCAGGATTGACTGTACGAGGAGTCATAGTTTGAAGATATTGGGAGGAAGGTATAAAGGAGACGCAGAGGTAGGTTCTTTACGCAGAGTTGTGAATGCATGGAATGCATTGCCAGCTGTGGTGGTGGAAGCAGAGTCATTGGGGACATTTAAGCGACTGCTGGACATGTACATGGATAGCAGCGAGATCAGGGGTGCATAGGTTAAGTTATTATATTTTACATCAGCACAACATCTTGGGCCAAAGGGCCTGTTCTGTGCTGTACTTTTCTATGTTCTGCATGAAATTCAAGTTGATGTATTCTTTCTGAAAAAAAAGCCCATCTTTAAATTTGACACTGCTTATGTCACACTGTAAGCTCACCCATCTACCAGTGGTGGTGATGTAGTTTAAAACATATATTACAACCCAAGATGCGGACAGCGTTTCATTGGAAATGTTGATACAGAGATTGTGCAGGTCAGGCAGCATCCAAGGAGCAGGAGAACTAACGTTTCGGGCATAAGCCCTTCATCAGGGATGAGGTCTCATTCCTGGTAAAGGACTTATGCCCGAAACATCAATTCTCCTGCTTCTGGGATGCTGCGTGACCTGCCGTGCTTTTCCAGCACCACACTTTCAACTGTCTTCATAAGGCAATCCACTCATTCCAGGTATCAGTCAAGTAAACCTATTCTGTTTCCATTACATTAGTATAAGTACAATGCGCAGCACTTCAAATGCAGTCTTACCAACATTCTGTATAACCTCCCGATTCTCATATTCAGTTGCCCTCACAATAAAATATAACACTTTTAAGTTAAAAAATCACACAACACTAGGTTATAGTCCAACAGGTTTAATTGGAAGCACTAGCTTTCAGAACATTGCTCCTACATCAGGTGGTTGTGCAGTATACGATTGTAAGACACAGAATTTATAGCAAAAGATAAAGTGTGATGTAACTGAGTTATGTATTGAAAAGACCTGGATTGTTTGTTAAGTCTCTCATCTGTTAGAATGACTGTGTTATTTTCACTTCTTTCATATGTAAATCACAAATCATTTTTTAAAACTTACATTCTCAAGTGAACTTTAACAATTGGTGTCAGCCAGATAAAGTATTGAAGATGTGGGCACCCTCTGTGTGCTGCTGTCTGTGCCACAACACTTAGACTGATTCTAATCTAAAAAATGAATTAATAGAATCTTACATGGATTCATTCAGTTTTTGAGCAAAGTACAATGTAAATCTGCAAGTCCAAATTCACCCCACAAACTTATATGTGTATGTGTGCATGTAGGTGTGTGAGGGTGTATGTGTGAGGGTGGGAGTTTGTGTGTGTGTGTGTTTGTAGTACACTTTCCGTTGCTGCCTGTCCTGAAGTCTCCCTTGGAGGATGGTCACCCAAAGGTCCAAGGTCAAATGTCCCGGACCACTGAAGTGTTCTTCAAGTTGGAGGGAACACTCCTGTCTGTTGATTGTTGTGTGGTGAATGGGCACCAACGAAAAGTGGCTGAGCAGAGGCTGATAGCGAAGTTCAGTACCCATGGGGATGGCCTCAACTGGGAACTTGGATTCATGTCACACTACAGGTGACCCCATTGCACTACACACACACACACACACACACACACACACACACACACACACACACACACACACACACACACACACACACACACACAGTGCAACAGCGGCATCTCCAAAACATAACACTCTACTAGCCTTCCTGACTTCTTGCTTAACCTACATATTAACCTTCCGCGATTTGTACATTTAGACACCAGATTTTTCTACACTTCAGAGCTCTACAACCTCACCATTTGGATAATAGGTTTCTTTACTATTCTTTCTGCCATGTTAATATGTGGGAGCCATGGGGACTCCTGCAGTAACCAACTCTTCTTTCTGGATTGCCTTGTGTTCACCCATTCCCTTACTTCCTCTAGTCCCAGCAGTTTGTCCAGCATATTTTCCTAAATAGTACTGCTTTTTTTCAGTTCAACTCATTCACCACCCAATTTTGCTGTTTTACTTTTGTCCCAAACCTAAATGTACAATTTGTCACAGCTTATCAGTGCACTGTTTAAATGTTTGCCTAAGCCTATTCACCATCCTGGCCATCCCTCTAAGTAACATTTCCCAAATTATCATAGCCGCTTGCATCTTAGACCATTCTAGATTCATAGGTTTTCAGGGCAATAGTCCAGAGGACATAGAACATAGAACATTACAGCGCAGTACAGGCCCTTCAGCCCTCAACATTGTGCCGCCCTGTCATACTAATCTGAAGCCCGTCCCACCTACACTATTCCATGTACGTCCGTTTGCCTGTCCAATGACGACTTAAATGTGCTTAAACTTGGAGAACCTACTACCAGTGCAGGCAAAGCGTTCCATACCCTTACTACTCTCTGAGTAAAGAAACTACCTCTGACATCTGTCTTATACCTATCTCCCCTCACTTTAAAGTTGTGTCCCCTCGTGTTTGCCGTCCCCATACTTGGAAAAAGGCTCTCCCTGTCCACCTTATCTAACCGTCTGATTATCTTTATTAAATCACCTCTCAACCTTCTTCTCTCTAACGAGAACAGCTTCAAGGCCCTCAGCCTTTCCTTGTAAGACATTCCTTCCATATCAGGCAACATCCTAGTAAATCTCCTCTGCATCCTTTCCAAAGCTTCCACGTCCTTCTTATAATGCGGTGACCAGAACTGTACACAATACTCCAAGTGTGGCCATACCAGAGTTTTGTACAGCTGCAGCATAACCTCCTGGTTCCGGAATTCAATCCCTCTATTAATAAAGGCCAAAACACTGTATGCCTTCTTAACAACCCTGTCAATCTGGGTGGCAACTTTCAGTGATCTGTGTACATGGACACCGAGATCTCTCTGCTCATCTGCACTCCCAAGAATCCTACCATTAGCCCAGTACTTTGCATTCTGATTACTCCAGCCAAAGTGTATCACCTCACACTTGTTCACATTAAACTCCATTTGCCACCTCTCAGCCCAGCTCTGCATCCTATCTATGTCTCTCTGCAACCAACTGCATCCTTCGTCATTTTCCACAACTCCACCGACCTTAGTGTCGTCCGCAAATTTACTAACCCACCCTTCTAAGCCCTCATCCAGGTCATTTATAAGAATGACAAACAGCAGTGGACCCAACACCGACCCTTGCGGTACGCCGCTAGTAACTGGACACCATGATGAACATGTTCCATCAACTAGGTAAAAACTATGACTGCAGATGCTGAAAACCAAATACTGGATTAGTGGTGCTGGAAGAGCACAGCAGTTCAGGCAGCATCCAACGAGCAGCGAAATCGACGTTTCGGGCAAAAGCCCTTCATCAGGAATAAAGGCAGTGAGCCTGATGCATGGAGAGATAAGCTAGAGGAGGGTGGGGGTGGGGAGAGAGTAGCATAGAGTACAATGGGTGAGTGGGGGAGGAGATGAAGGTGATAGGTCAAGGAGGAGAAGGTGGAGTGGATAGGTAGAAAAGAAGATAGGCAGGTCGGACAAGTCCGGACAAGTCAAGGAGACAGTTACTGAGTTGGAAGTTTGAAACTAGGATGAGGTGGGGGAAGGGGAAATGAGGAAGCTGTTGAAGTCCACATCGATGCCCTGGGGTTGAAGTGTTCCGAGGCGGAAGATGAGGCATTCTTCCTCCAGGCGTCTGGTGGTGAGGGAGCGACGGTGAAGGAGACCAAGGACCTCCATGTCCTCGGCAGAGTGGGAGGGGGAGTTGAAATGTTGGGCCACGGGGCGGTTTGGTTGATTGGTGCGGGTGTCTCGGAGATGTTCCCTAAAGCGCTCTGCTAGGAGGCGCCCAGTCTCCCCAATGTAGAGGAGACCACATCGGGAGCAACGGATACAATAAATGATATTAGTGGATGTGCAGGTGAAACTTTGATGGATGTGGAAGGCTCCTTTAGGGCCTTGGATAGAGGTGAGGGAGGAGGTGTGGGCACAGGTTTTACAGTTCCTGCGGTGGCAGGGGAAAGTGCCAGAATGGGAGGGTGGGTCGTAGGGGCGTGTGGACCTGACCAGGTAGTCATGGAGGGAATGGTCTTTGCGGAAGGCGGAACGGGGTGGGGAGGGAAATATATCCCTGGTGGTGGAGTCTTTTTGGAGGTGGCAGAAATGTCGGCGGATGATTTGGTTGATGCAAAGGTTTGTAGGGTGGAAGGTGAGCACCAGAGGCGTTCTGTCCTTGTTACGGTTGGAGGGGTGGGGTCTGAGGGCGGAGGTGCGGGATGAGGACGAGATGCGTTGGAGGGCATCTTTAACCACGTGGGAAGGGAAATTGCGGTCTCTAAAGAATGAGGCCATCTGGTGTGTTCTATGGTGGAACTGGTCCTCCTGGGAGCAGATATGGCGAAGGCGGAGAAATTGGGAATACGGGATGGCATTTTTGCAAGAGATAGGGTGGGAAGAGGTGTAATCGAGGTAGCTATGGGAGTTGGTGGGTTTGTAAAAAATGTCAGTGTCAAGTCGGTCATCACTAATCGAGATGGAGAGGTCCAGGAAGGGGAGCGAGGTGTCAGAGATGGTCCAGGTAAATTTAAGGTCAGGGTGGAATGTATTGGTGAAGTTGATGAATTGCTCAACCTCCTCGCGGGAGCACAATGTGGCGCCAATGCAGTCATCAATGTAGCGGAGAAGAGGTGGGGAATGGTGCCGGTGTAATTACGGAAGATCAACTGTTCTACATAGCCAACAAAGAGACAGGCATAGCTGGGGCCCATACGTGTGCCCATGGCTACGCCTTTGGTCTGGAGGAAGTGGGAGGATTCAAAGGAGAAATTGTTAAGGGTGAGGACCAGTTTGGCCAAACGAATGAGAGTGTCAGTGGAAGGGTACTGTTGGGGACGTCTGGAGAGGAAAAAACGGAGGGCTTGGAGGCCCTAGTCATGGCGAATGGAGGTGTAGAGGGATTGGATATCCATGGTGAAGATAAGGCGTTGGGGACCGGGGAAACGGAAGTCTTGGAGGAGGTGGAGGGCGTGGGTGGTGTCTCGAACGTATGTGGGGAGTTCCTGGACTAGGAGGGATAGGACAGTGTCAAGGTAGGTAGAGATGAGTTCAGTGGGGCAGGAGCATGCTGAGACAATGGGTCGGCCAGGGTGGTCAGGCTTGTGGATCGTGGGAAGGAGGTAGAACCGGGCAGTGCGGGGTTCCTGGACTATGAGGTTGGAAGCTGTGGGTGGGAGATCTCCTGAGTTGATGAGGTTCTGTATGGTCTGGGAGATGATGGTTTGGTGATGGGGGGTGGGGTCATGGTCGAGGGAGCAGTAGGAAGAGGTGTCCTCGAGTTGGCGTTTGGCTTCAGCGGTGTAGAGGTCAGTGCGCCAGACTACCACTGCGCCCCCTTTATCCGCTGGCTTAATGGTGAGGTTGGGATTGGAGCAGAGGGATTGGAGGGCTGCGCGTTGTGAGGGTGAGAGGTTGGAGTGGGGGAGGGGGGACGACAGGTTGAGGCGGTTAATGTCCCGGCGGCAGTTGGAAATGAAGAGGTCGAGGGCAGGTAATAGGCCAGCGCTGGGTGTCCAGGTGGATGCAGTGTGTTGGAGGTGGGCGAAGGGGTCCTCGGAAGGTGGGCGGGAGTCCTGATTGTGAAAGTAAGCTCGGAGGCGGAGGCGACGGAAGAACTGTTCGATGTTACAGCGTGTATTAAATTCATTGATGCGTGGACGGAGGGGGATGAAGGTGAGTCCTTTGCTGAAGACTGATCGTTCGTCCTCAGTGAGTGGGAGGTCTGGAGGGATGGTGAAAACTCGGCAGGGCCGGGAGCTGGGATCTGGTGTGGGTGTGGAGCTGGGAGTGGGGTCGGAGCCAGTCCCTGGAGTGGGTGTGATGGTGGGGGGAATGGGGGTGGAGGCATGAGCTGGGGTAATGTTGCCCTCGGGGTTCTGGGGTGTGGGGATAGTGACAGTGGGGTCTGTGGGGGGCGTGTCAGCAGAATGCAGGTGAGTGGCGCTGGTGGAGGCGGAAGTGGTGGTGATCATGGCAATAGGGGTGGCGGGAGTCACTGAGCATGTGGCATCAGCGATGATGTGAGGGCTGGAAGTGGCTGTGGGAGTGGCCATGATGTGGGCGGAAGTGACATCATCACTCAGCGTGGGGGTGGTAGCTGCGTCAGCCACATGGCTAATGGCGTTTCCAAGGCCAGGGGAATCTTCTGGAATGTTTGAGGAGTGCTGGTTATGGAGGTGGGTGGATAAAAGTTTGTTGTACTTACAGTTTTTGATGTTTGAGATGGAATTGAAATACTGTTTGTTGAGAGTATGAATTCTCCTGAGGATTCGCCTGCCACCGCAGGAACTGTAAAACCTGTGCCCACACCTCCTCCCTCATCTCTATCCAAGGCCCTAAAGGAGCCTTCCACATCCATCAAAGTTTCACCTGCACATCCACTAATATCATTTATTGTATCCGTTGCTCCCGATGTGGTCTCCTCTACATTGGGGAGACTGGGCGCCTCCTAGCAGAGCGCTTTAGGGAACATCTCCGAGACACCCGCACCAATCAACCAAACCGCCCCGTGGCCCAACATTTCAACTCCACCTCCTACTCTGCCGAGGACATGGAGGTCCTGGGCCTCCTTCACCGCCGCTCCCTCACCACCAGACGCCTGGAGGAAGAACGCCTCATCTTCCGCCTCGGAACACTTCAACCCCAGGGCATCAATGTGGACTTCAACAGCTTCCTCATTTCCCCTTCCCCCACCTCATCCTAGTTTCAAACTTCCAACTCAGTAACTGTCTCCTTGACTTGTCCGGACTTGTCCGGACTTGTCCGACCTGCCTATCTTCTTTTCCACCTATCCACTCCACCTTCTCCTCCTTGACCTATCACCTTCATCTCCTCCCCCACTCACCCATTGTACTCTATGCTACTCTCTCCCCACCCCCACCCTCCTCTCGCTTATCTCTCCATGCTTCAGGCTCACTGCCTTTATTCCTGATGAAGGGCTTTTGCCCGAAACGTCGATTTCGCTGCTCGTTGGATGCTGCCTGAACTGCTGTGCTCTTCCAGCACCACTAATCTAGTATGTTCCATCAACTACAACTCTCTGTTTTCTTTCAGCAAGCCAATTATTGATCCAAACTGCTATATCGCCCACAATCCCATTCCTCCGTATTTTCTATAATAGCCTACTGTGGGGAACCTTCTCGAATGCCTTGCTGAAATCCATATACACCAAATCAACCAGTTTACTCTCATCTACCTGTTTGGTTACTTTGTCAAAAAAGTCAATAAGATTTGTTAGGCATGACCTACCCTTCACAAAACCGTGCTGATTGTCCCTGATCAGATTATTCTTTTCTGGATGGTTATAAATCCTATCTCTTATAACCTTTTCCAACACTTTACCAACAACTGAAGTGAGACTCATTGGTCTGTAATTACCAGGGTTGTCTCTACTACCCTTTTTGAACAAGGGAACCACATTTGCTATCCTCCAGTCCTCAGGCACTATTCTTGTAGATTTGAAGATCAATGCCAAAGGCTCGGCAATCTCCTCCCTTGCTTCCCAGAGGATCCTAGGATAGATCCCATCCGGCTCAGGGGACTTGTCTATTTTCACACTCTGCAGGATTTCTATTACTTCTTCCTTGTGAACCTCAATCTCTTCTAGTCTAGATGCAAGTATCTCTGTATTTCCTCGCCAACATTTTCATTTTCTATAGTGAACACTGTCAAAAAATATTTATTCAGTGCTTCCCCTATTTCCTCTGACTCCACACACAACTTTCCACTATTATCCTTGATTGGCCCTAATTTAACTCTCGTCATTCTTTTATTCCTGACTTACCTGGGCAGCATGGTGGCACAGTGGTTAGCACTGCTGCCTCACAGCGCTAGAGACCTGGGTTCAATTCCCACCTCAGGCAACTGACTGTCTGGAGTTTGCACATTCTTCCCGTGTCTGCGTGGGTTTCCTCCCACTGTCCAAAGATGTGCAGGTCAGGTGAATTGGCCATGCTAAATTGCCCGTAGTGTTAGGTGAAGGGGTAAATGTAGGGGTATGGGTGGGTTGCGGGTCAGTGTGGACTGTTTCCACACTGTAAGTAATCTCATCTAATCAAACCTATGGAAAGCCTTATGGTTAAACCGGATCCTATCCGCCAACAACTTCTCATGTCCCCTCCTGGCTCTCTTTTTAGGTCTTTCCTGACTTCCTTGTAACCCTCAAGCGCCCTAACTGAGTTTTCACATTTTGTCCTAACCTAAGCCTTCTTCTTCTTCTTGACCAGGGATTCCACTTCCTTAGTAAACCACAGCTCACGTGTTCTATATCTTCCTCCCTCCCTGACAGGTACATACTTATCTAGGACACACAAGAGCCTTTCCTTGAATAAGCTCCACATTTTTAATGTGCTCATCCCCTGCAGGTTCCTTCCCCATTCTACGCTTCCTAAATCTTTCCTAATTGCATTGTAATTTCCCTTCCCCCAGCTATAACTCTTGCTCGGTGGAGTACACCTATCCCTTTCCATCGCTAAAGTAAACCTGACAGAATTGTGATCACTGTCTCCAAAGTGCTCACCTACTTCCAACTCTAACACCTGGCCAGGCTCATTACCCAGTACTAAATCTAAAGTGGCTTTGCCCCTTGTCAGCCTGTCTACATACTGTATCAGGAAGCCCTCCTGCACACACTGGACAAAAACTGACCCATCTATAGCACTCGTACTGGAGTGATCCCAGTCAATATTTGGATAGTTGAAGTCCCCCATGACAACTACCTTGCCTCTCTCACTCCTATCTTTGAGTAATTAAATATTACTTGATTTTGAAAGCAATCTAAGGATTTGATTAAAGGAGGAAGACATGACAGGAGAGCTCAAGGTTGTGGTGTGCTCTTCTTGTTCCATGCGGAAAGTTGGGCAATACCCAGGATTATAATATGTGCAAATGAGAGTCTTGTGAATAATATGCACAGTGAAGTGGTCACTCTGCAGACTAAGTCTGCACAGGCAAATAGGGAATAGATGACCACCAGATAGAGTAAGAGGACCAGGCAATTAATGCAGGAGTACCATCTAGACATACCCTTACAAAATAGCAATACTGCTTTGGAAATGATTGCAGGGCATGACTGTCAGAGGAAAGTAGCAATAACCTAATTTGTTGCACCACAGCTGGCTCAGCTGCATGGAAGAGGAAGTATAAATGTGGGAATGATGTTGTATTTTGTGAAGTGGTCGATTTTAAGGGAAATAGACAGACATTTCTGTGGCTATAAATGAGACACTGGGAGTGATATGTTTCCTCCTGGGTGTTAGGGTCAAAGATGCCTCTGAGCGGCTACAGGACATTGTGGATTGGGAGGGTAAACAGTCATTTATCATGATTCACTTTAGTACCAACGACATAGGTAATAAAAGGAGATGAGATCCTAAAAGCAGGATACAGGGAGTTAGAATGAAAATGATAAAACATATCTCAAAGGTAGACAGAGTAGAAATAGCAGGATTTATCAGATGAATACATGGATGGAGATATGTTGAAGAAAAGCGAAGGGTTGAGTTTCATGGAACATGTGGGCTAGTTCTGAAGGAGGTGGACCTATACAAGCTGGACAGGCTGCATCTGGGTAGCACTGGAACTGAGATCCTTGAGGGACTATTCACTCGTGTGATTAGAGAGGGTTCAAACTAAAATGGCAAGGGGCTGGGAACTAACTGTGAATGCAATTTATAAAGCTTTACTGGCATCCAGGAAAACCGTATCAAAAACATTGCCCTCATCTGCACACCTGGTCAGTTCTTTGGAAAATTTAATCAAGTCTGTCAGACATGACTACGCCTTAACAAAACCATGCTGACTGTTCTTGGCTAATCCTGGCCTCTACAAATACAGATTGATTCTGTCAGAATTTATACCAATAGTTTCCCCACCAATGAAGTTAGAATGACTGACATGGAGTTTCCTGATTTATCCTTTGCCAATTTCTTCAAAATAGGTACCACCACGAGCTGGCCTCCACTCAGTTGGCATCTTTCCAATACATCTTAACAATACACTTGTTCTAAATGTAAATGAGAGATGCCTGTACTGAGACATTTTATCAGGTTTTAGGTAAAATGTAAAGCTGGCATTTGCTTATATAAATTGTACGATTAAAATTATGCTCTTTTTACCAGTGAGATGAATACATTTATTACTATTTGTGATAGTTATAACTTATTCACTTATTTTGATAACTCTCTGTTGTCATCATTAATTTTCCAAAGAAAAGTTGTGGTTTCAGAAATTATGACCAATAAGGGCTGGAGTTTTGCTCACAAGCATCCACATTTGGAGAATAAGCACTGCTGCCTCACAGCACCAGGATCCCAGGTTCAATTCCAGCCTCGGAGGGACTGTCTGTGTGGAGTTTGCACATTCTCCCCGTGTCTGCGTGGGTTTCCTCCGGGTGCTCTGGTTTCCTCCCACAGTCCAAAGATGTGCAGGTCAGGTGAATTGGTCATGCTAAATTGCTCATAGTGATAGGTGCATTACTCAGGGGAAATGGGTCTGGGTGGGTTACTCTTCGGAGAGTCGATGTGGACTCATTGGGCCAAAGAGCCTGTTTCCACACTGTAGGGAATCTGATAAATCTAATAAGTGGCCCAAATCAATTCTAATTCTATGATAGTTTGTGTGTTAGATGGTGGTCTGCTGCCCCAAATATCTAACAGAAGTGGTCACCCTCTAAGACAAAAAGATTCCTCATCTCTATCTTAAATGAGCGACCCTTGAGGGCAACTTATGACTCCAATTCTAGATTCTCCAACTAGAGGAAACATCTTTTCCACTTACACCTGGTCAAGTTCCCTCAGGGTGCTGTGTGCTTCAATAAAGTTATCTCTGTCCCTTTTAAGTTCCACAGGATGCAGGCCTAGCCTGCCTAGACATTCCTCCTAATGCAGTTTGCTCATTTCAAGTATTAGTCTAGTAAACTACTTGACTTTCAACACATTGACGTAAGTACAGTGACCAGGAATGTACACAGCAATCCATACGTGATCTTACAAACATATTGTATAACTGAAATACAACCTTCCTATTCTTGCATTCAGTTCCACTCAGAATAAAACGTGACACTCTATTCGCATCCCTGATTATTTGCTTTACCAATACATTAACCCCCTAGAATTTATGCACTCACATAAGCATATTTCTCTGCATCACAGAACTCCATTACCTCACCATTTAGCTAATATGTTTCTTTATTATTCATATGCACCAATGGCTTGAGGAATGGCAGACAGTGTTTAATTTCAATAAATGTGAGGTATTGCATTTTAGTAAAGCAAACCAGGGCAGGACCTCTCCAGTTCATAAGTTTCCAAACTGAGAGATCCAGGGGTGTAAGTGCAGAGTTCCTTGAAATTGGAGTTGCAGGTCGACAGAGTGGGGTGAAGAAGGTTTTGGCTTGCTTACCTTCATTGTTCAGAACATTGAGTTTCAGATTTGGGATGAAAGGTTGCGACTGTACAGGACATTAATAACGTCACTTTTAGAATACTGTGTACAATTCTGGTTGCCCTTCTATGGGAAAGGCATTGTTAAACTCACGAGGTTGCAAAAATGTTGACAAGGACATTGCCGCAACTGAAGGTTTGAGTTATCAGGATAGGCTAAAGAGGCTGGGACGATTTTCCCTGGAGCACTGGAGATTGAGGGGTGACACAGAGGTGTATAAAATCATGAGGGCCATAGATACGTTGAATAGTCAAGGCTTTTTCTTCCGAGAGTGGGTGAGTCCAAAAGTAGAGGTTCGTGTTTTGGGTTTGAAGGGATAGATTTAAACCAGACCTGTGGGCTAACGTTTTCATGCAAAGGGTGGTCCGGCTATAGAACGAGCTGCCAGAGGAAATGGTGAAGGCAAGCACAATTACAAAATTTAGAAGGCGTCTGAATGGATATATGAATTGAGGGATGTTGGCCAAATGCTGGCAAATGGAACCTCGTCAGATTGAAACATCTGGTCGATATGGATGAGTTGGGCCAAAGAATCTGTTTCCATAATGTATGGCTCCATAACTCAATGATTTGAAGACGTGTGGTATCGCTTCCTTGTTTTGATACTCTATGGCCTCTACTTATACAATGAAGGATACTATAAACCTTCCGAAGAACTGTTACAATTGCCTGGCCCCCTTCAGAGAATTGTGCACATGAACATCAAGGTCCCTCCGCTCCCGTACTCCTCTTTGGTAGCTAATTTCTTTTCATTCACAGGGTGTGGGCATCATTGCTTCACCAGCATTTGCTGCTCATCCCTATTTGCCCAGAGGATAATTAAGAGTCAGTCTGCTGATGATATAAAGATGGATAGGAAAGTGAGTTGCGAAGCAGACATAAGAAGCCTATAAAGTGACATAGATATGTAAAGTCAGTTGGCAAAGATCTGACAAGTGGAGTATAATGTGGCAAAATGTGAAACAGTTCATTATGTCACAAAAAATAATAAATAAACATATTACCTTTGTGGTAATGTTGTAGAACTCTGAGATGCATACAACAGCTTATCACAGTGTTTAAATTGCAGACAGTTAAAATATAGGTTAAACAAATATTCAGAAAAGCTAACAGAGTGTCATATTTTATTCTGAGTAGAATTAAATGGAAGAGTTGGAAGGTTATAAGGCAGTTATACAGGATGTTGGTAAGATTGGATATGGAGTGTTGGTCACTGCACTTACGTTAACACGTTAGAAGCAGAGTAGGTTTATTAGACTATATTGGAATGAGCTGATCGCCTTAGGAGGATAGTCTAGGCAGCCTACGCCTCTATCCTATAGAGCTGAAAAAAATCAGAGATAAGTTAATTGAAGTACTTAAATTCTTGAGTCAACTTGACCAGGTGTAGGTGGAAGAGATGTTTCCTCTCATTGGACAATCTAGAAATGGGGGACATAACCTTAAAATAAGGGATGCTAATTTAAGACAGAGATGAGGAAAATTTTTCTCTCAGATTTATGTTTGGGGCAGCAGATTCACCATCTACCACACCCACCATCACAGAATTAGAATCCACTTCGGCCGTTGTTCTCCAGAGGTGGATGCACAAGCAAACTAGGTAACTTGGGCCCTTAATGGTCACAATTTCCAAAACCACAATTTTCCTTCATACAATTAATGATGATAGCAGAGAGTTATCAAAGTAAGTGAATACACTGATTAAAGGAGCAAAATTTTGCTTACAATTTATCAAAGAAAATCTGCTTTACATTTTACCTAAAACCTGATAAAATTTCTCAGTACAAACATCTCTCATTTACATTTAGAACAAATGAATTGGTACAGTATAATTTACACTTGGAAAAATGCTGGAGGATAATCAATATGATACCTTTATTCTAGATGCCTAACCAATTCAATTGAGTTTTTTGAGGAAGTGATGAAGAGGATTGATGAGGGCAGAGCAGCAGACATGATCTATATGGACTTCAGTAAAGTGTTTGTCAATTTTCCTCATGATTGACTGGTTAGCAAAGTTAGCTAGAGGAATAGCTAGCCACTTGGATACAGAAGTAGCTTGAAGGTAGAAGACAGAGAGTGGTGGTGGAGGGTTACATTTCTGACTGGAGGCCTGTGGCCAAAAGTAAGCCACAAAGATCAGTGTTGGGTCCGCTGCTTTTCGTCATTTATAGAAATGATTTGGATTTTTGCAAGGTTTGTGAAGGTTTGTAGCTCAGGTTGAGGTTTAGGGTGTCGGTTTGCTCGCTGAGCTGTCGGTTTGATATCCAGACGTTTCATTACCTGGCTAGGTAACATCATCAGTGGCAACCTCCAAGTGAAGCGAAGCTGTTGTCTTCTGCTTTCTATTTATATCCTTATCCTGGATGGGGTTCCTGGGGTTTGTGGTGATGTCATTTCCTGTTCGTTTTCTGAGGGGTTGATAGATGGTATCTAGATCTATGTGTTTGTTTATGGCGTTGTGGTTGGAGTGCCAGGCCTCTATGAATTCTCTGGCATGTCTTTGCTTAGCCTGTCCCAGGATAGATGTATTGTCCCAGTCGAAATGGTGGTTTTTTTCAACTGTGTGTAGGGCTACGAGGGAGAGAGGGTCGTGTCTTTTTGTGGCTAGCTGGCATTCGTGTATCCTGGTGGCTAACTTTCTTCCTGTTTGTCCTACATAGTGTTTGTGGCAGTTCTTGTATGGAATTTTGTAGTTGACGTTGGTTTTGTCCATGGGTTGTACTGGGTCTTTTAAGTTTGTTAGTTTTTGTTTGAGAGTGTTGGTGGGTTTGTGTGCTACTAGGATTCTGAGGGGTCTTAGTAGTCTGGCTGTCATTTCTGAAACTTCTTTGATGTATGGTAAGGTGGTTAGGGTTTCCGAGGAAACAGAGGAGAACCACCTATACAACGTATTCAAGAAGAACGGATACTCAAAAAATACAGCCCGCAGATTCCTCAAGAACAAACCACGACAAGCAAACCAAACACAGCCTAACCATCTCTGTGTCTCTGGCACTGTGAGGCAGCAGTGCTAACCACTGTGCCACCGTGCCGCCCACAAATGCAGGGTTACAGAGATAAGATGGGGTGGGCTAGGGTTGGGAAGGCTAGTGTGGAATTGAGGGACTGAATAACCTGCTTCAACCATGTAGGAATTCTGTGATTCTATCTAGGTGAAGGTTCAGATTGCTTAAGGATCAGAATGAATGACTTGGATGGATAAATGGAGACATATGAACATGCTTAGAATGAGAATGATAGTTGTGTTGACAAAGTAACTGCTATTGCGAAAGAGTATGCTTGTCAAAACAGAATTACCTTGGGAAGGTGTAAAATGCTGAATTACCACTGAAGGATTACTTGGTCAACATACTTTAAATTAAAACTCTCTTGGTTTGAAAGGTTTTGTTTGTGAAATTTGGTAGGATTGAGAGCACAACAATCGATCCCAGCAGGAAGACACTTAAGACTGAGATTTTATGGATTCTGTTAGTGCCCCAGAAAATTTGGGCAATCCCTCCTTGGCTAATCAGGATTTCAAACTATTTTATGATCTCAGGCAAGCCTTAATTAGCTGTAGTCAAGAATTTTGCTGTACATTCTATCCTACCAAATCATTTGTAAAGGTGTAGCATTACTTGTTTTTATATTCTATGCGTCTATTTATAAAGCAAAGGATCCTATCAGCCTTCAGGAGAACTGTTTCAATTTGCCTGGCCACCTTCAGAGAATCGTACATATGAACTCTGAGGTCCCTTTGCTCCTATATTTGTGTTTCGTAGCTAATTTCTTATCATTCACAAGATTTGGGCACCACTGGCACAAACCCAATTGCCCAGAGGGCAGTTAAGAGTCAATTTGCTGATGACATAAAAGTCGGTAGGAAAGTGAGTTCTGAAGATGACATAAGTCTATAATGTGGTAGACACAGGTAAACTCATTTGCCAAATATCTGGCAAATGGTATACAATGTGCAAATGTGCGAAACAGTTCGTTTTGACAGAAAGAATAATAAATAAAGAAATTACCTTGTATTCTTGTGTAAAAATTAAACTTTAAAGACTATTATTCAAGGTTAACTTTATAGGGTTAACCTTAATACTACTTTTGCAGGGCTGAAATTTATGCTACAATCTAAGGTATTGTATCATTAGCAGAAACCCAATTGATCCTAAATGAATAAAGAAAAAAACACAACTAATTATGATAAATACTAGATAAAGACAATAGAAGCAAAAGTAAATCAGTAAGCTTTTATTTATATATACAAGAAAAATGAAGTAGAAATATCATACAGCTTTCATTTAACATGCTACATGTTAAATTAAACATGTCAAATACAAAAGTTAATTAAAATCCTGCAAAATCACACTGCTCAACATCTTCAGCACCGAATAAGTCTTCATAATCGTTAGGATGAATGATATCATCCTCTTCATCTTTACTGTCCACAGTTAGATGTAGCACATCATCCACTTCTTCTTCATTTATGTCATCCCAGAGTCTGCACAATTGTCCAATACATTTGAAACTCCATATAATACATACACAAACACAAAATAGCATGAGAAAAACAATTGTTTCCTCAGGATAATACCTTGACTCACATCTGTTATCAGTGAAGAACCAGGGTTGACATTTGCATGAGATACATGGAAAATTCCAGATTTTTTGGTCAAGAATAGGGAGTCAATTTTTACATGAGATTGAGTTTTACAAGAGTATAGACAGTATATAAATGTTGAGATTGTAGAGCTCTGAAATGCAGAGAAATCTGGGTGTCCTTGTGTACAATCACAGAAGGTTAATATATAGGTATAGCTAGTAATCAGAAAGTCTAACAGAGTGTCATGTTTATTGTAAGGGGAATTGAATGCAAGAGTAGAGAGGTTATGCTTCAGTTGTACAGGATGTTGGTAAGACTGCTTATGGAGTGCCATATACAGAACAGCTCGCTGTACTTACATTATTGTGATGGAAGCAGTGTAAATTTACTAGACTAATACTTAGAACGCTAGGAGAAAGTGAAGACTACAGATGCTGGAGAAGCACAGCCAGTCAGGCAGCATCCGAGGAGCAGGAGAATCAATATTTTGAGCATCACCTGATAAAGCTTATGCTCGAAATGTTGATTCTCCTGACCGGTTGTGCTTAGTCTTTAACTAATACTTGGAATGCATGGATTGCCTTCTGAGTAAAGGCTAGGCAGGCGAGACCTGAATCTTGTAGAGTTTAAAAGAGTTAGAGATGATTTAATTAAAGCACCTGAGTGGACTTGACCAAGTGTGGGTGGAAAAGATGTTACAGAATCTAGAATTGGGGGTCATCATTTAAAAATAAGGGGTCACTCATTTAAGACATGGAGAAGGAAATGTTTTGCTCTCAGTGGATGACCACTTCTGATTTATGTTTGGGGCATCTACCACACGAACCATCACAGAAGTAGAACCCATTTGGGCTATTTGTTCTCCAGAGGTGGCTGCACATGAACAAACTCCAACTCACAATGATCACAACTTCCAAAACCACAATTTTACTTTGTAGAATTAATTATGTCAACAGAGAGTTATCAAAGGAAGTCAATAATTTATAACTGTTATATGCAATGCTATGTTTTTTAACCTTGCTGATAAAAACAGAATAATTTTGCATTCAGTTTCTACAAGGAATACCTGCTTTATATTTTACGTATAATTCAGAAACATTTCTCAGTCCAACCATCTCTCATTTACATTATTACGGAGGAGAAAGTGCTGGATATCTTGAAATGCATAAAAGTGGATAAATCCCTAGGACTTGATCAGGTGTACCCTAGAACTCGGTGGGAAACTAGGGAAATGATTGCTGGTCCCATTGTTGAGGTATTTGTATCATTGATAGGCAGAGGTGAGGTGCCAGAAGACTGGACATTGGCTAATGTGGCCACTATTTAAGAAAGGTGGTAAGGACAAGCCAGGGAACTATAGACCAGTGAGCCTGACATTGGTGGTGGGCAAGTTGTTGGAGGGAATCTTGAGGGACAGGATGTATTTGGAAGGGCAAGGACTGATTAGGGATAGTCAACATGGCTTTGTGCATGGCAAATCATGTCTCTTGAACTTGATTGAGTTTTTGAAGAAGTAACAAAGATGATTGTTGAGGGCAGAGTGGTAGATGTGATCTATATGGACTTCAGTAAGGCGTTCGACAAGGTTCCCCATGGGAGACTGGTTAGTAAGGTTAGATGTCATGGAATACAGAGGGAACTATCCATTTGGATACAGAACTGGCTCAAAGGTAGAAGACAGAGGGGGATGGTGGAGGGTTGTTTTTCAGACTGGAGGCCTGTGATCATTGGAGTGCCACAAGGATCAGTCCACTAATTTTCATCATGTATATAAATGATTTAGATGTAAGCATAAGAGGTATAGTTAGTAAGTTTGCCGATGACACCAAAATTGGAGGTTTGTGGACAGCAAAGAAAGTTACCTCAGATTACAATAGGATCTTGATCAGAGGGGCCAATAGGCTAAGGAGTGACAGATGGGGTTTACTTTTGATAAATCCTAGGTGCTGCATTTTGGGAAAGCAAATCTTAGCAAGATTTATACACTTAATGTTCAGGACCTAGGGAGTGTTGCTGAACAAAGAGACCATAGAGTGCAGGTTCACAGCTCCTTGAAAGTTGAGTCGCAGATAGACAGGATAGTGAAGTAGGCGTTTGGTATGCTTTCCTTTATTGACCAGAGTATTGAGTACAGGAGTTGGGAGGCCATGTTATGGCTGTACAGGACATTGGTTGGGCCACTTTTGGAATATTGTGTGCAATATGGGCCAAGTGCCAAAAAGTGGGACTATATTAGTTTGGGATATCTGGTCGGCAAGGACAAGTTGGACTTGAAGGGTCTGTTTCTGTGCTGTACTTCTCTATGACTCTATGACTCTAAATGTCTGCAAATTTCCCTTACAATTGACCACTTCAGTAACTACGATGGTATTTCCATATTTGTACCTCCTCTGCAGCCGAGCTAACTGTGCATGCAAGAAATTTGGCTGTTGCTACTTTCCTCTGACAGGATAGCCTCCTGCAATAGTATCCATAGCAGTACAGCTATTTTGCAATGCTATGTCTACAGGCTACATCTGCATTATGTGCCTAGTCCTGGGTGATCATCCATTCCCTTTCTGCCTGTGGAGCCTTAGTATGCAGGGCGACCACTTCTCTGTATGCGTTATCTATGAGACTCTCAGTCTCATAGATGCTCTACAGCATTCCCAGCTCCAATTCAAAACATGAGCAGCTGGGATGACCAGCTTAACAAAGGTGGTTTAAATTGATTTGGAGATGCCGGTGCTGGACTGGCATGTACAAAGTTAAAAATCACACAATATCAAGTTATAGTCCAACAGATCTATTTGGAAGCACTAGCTTTTGGAGTGCTGCTCCTTCATCAGATGGTTGTTGTGGTATGAACTTTCAGAATGCTGCTCCTTGATCAGGTAGCTACAACCACCTGCTGTTGGAGCAAATCTTTCCGGAGATAAAATCAGAAGACAGCAGAGCTAGAGGCATGGGTGGCAATTCTATTCATATGTTCCACCAGTACAATACAAGGAGAGGTCAAACACTTCCCCCAAATCTGGCCTCAGTATGAGGGTTCAACTATCATCTTAATCTGCAGCTCAATTGGAGGGAAAGTCAATAAGACTCTGATTTCAACTTCAAGTAAAATGTTCTTTACACATTTATCTTGTGACATTAACATAGCAGCACATACTCTCTCCCCATGTGTATTATTTGTTAATTAGTGCTGGTTTGTTCAGCTATGATTGGGTTCCCAGTGCATCATTCAAATAATAATCTTGTTGCTATGATCTGAATGGCCTTACTAGTGTGTGGGAAACTGAACTTTCCATAGTTGCTTGTAATCTCTTATTAGATTACATTACAGCGTGGAAACAGGCCCTTCGGCCCAACAGGTCCACACCGACCCACCGAAGCGCAACCCACCCATGCCCCTACATTTACCCCTTACCTAACACTATGTGCAATTTAGCATGGCCAATTCACCTGACCTGCACATCTTTGGACTGTGGGAGGAAACCGGAGCACCCAGAGGAAACCCAAGCAGACACGGGGAGAACATGCAAACTCCACACAGTCAGTCGCCTGAGGCGGGAATTGAACCTGGGTCTCAGGCGCTGTGAGGCTGCAGTGCTAACCACTGTGCCACCGTGCTACCCACAACTATCTCAACTATGATGTCTGTGCCAGGACTGTAACGGAGTCTTCTCTGAGATTTCTCATAATTCCAACTCTCATAGCTGCGGTCTTTGATAAGAGACCCCTTTCTATTAATTTTAAACCTTTCTTTCTAATATTTTAGTGATTAATATACATCCTTCTATCACATCTCAGATTCTTGTATCTATAATTATCTGGAAGGATCTTAATTAAAATTTATCTGTAGTATTTTAACTACTTGATCATAAAAAGATTTAAAAGAAACAACTAATTGGTATGAAATATACTTATCTTTACGATAGCAAAGAATGTTGCACATTCAGTCCTACTGAGGAACAGATTGCTATTGTCCTCTGTGCTGAGAACACATTAAGCAAATGCTTCCCAAACTTTATCATTTCTGTTAAACATGTACTGCAAAACTGCTTGGAGTTGTTATTGGTTGTTTTTGCTGTGTTGTCATGGGGCAGCCCTAACAATTGCAAAATCTGGAGACTCTGTCATTTATGGCATTTGAAGGTTACAGTCTGACTGTATCTGAATCTTGATTCAGACTAGTTCTATTTCTAAAGTGGAATTTACAAAATATTACATGGATTACTTGCCTGCATTGATTGCCAGTAGGTTGTGCATTTTTTGAGCAAGATAGAATGTATCTGCAAATATATTTTGTGAATTCCACTTTAGAAATAGAACCAGTCTGACTCAAGTTTGGGATACAGACATACTGTAACCTCGCACCTTTAATGCATTTTCTGCGGCACAGTGGCTCACAGCGCCAGGGACCCAGGTTCGATACTGATTCAACCTATACTCATGGGGTCTGCATTTATTTGGGGTGGTCTGAAAGCAAAGGGGCTTCAGGAAGAGCAACAGAGATCCCATACAACATTGCCAATAGATTGTAGAGTTGAGGTCCATGTTATTGAAGCCAAAAGCGCTGACTATTATAAAGTGTCAGGCACATACAAAAGGCTGTGATATGGTGGGTGAGGGTAATCAGGCAGCAGATGAAGCGAGGGATAGAATGGCCTCTGTGTGCACTTCAGCTGTCATTGTGCCCCGGCGCATTTAGATCTGGAGCCTACCATAGCAGACATCATTGAGATGCAAAGGATTAGAGTGGTGCTGGAAAAGCACAGCAGTTCAGGCAGCATCCGAGGAGCAGGAAAATCTACGTTTCAGGCAAAAGCCAAGATGCAAGGTAAGGCGACCTTAGCTGAACAAATACTGTGGAACAAAGGGGAGCCAGGTGGAACCAAGAAGGCTTGTGGTGCACAGAGGAAGGTTTGTGGGTGGCACCTACCCCTTTGATGTCCATTCTCATCTTAGAGGCACCAGGGTTGGATCACTGTGTTAGAGGGGAATTACTGAGGAAAATAAAGAAGGACAGCTTCTGTTCACCTTACTTTCAGGCTTCAGTGGATTGCATATTATCACAATATGATGTCTGTGCTCAAAATAATGTCAGAAAGGGGGTAGCAACCCCTTTGGGCACATACCTGTACCTGAGGGATCATTTAAGCATTTGGTGATAGACTATGTGGACATGATAAAGATGGTGAGAAAGAAGAGCTATATGTTGGTGGTAATCAACAGGTTTAGTAGATGGGTAGCGGCAACTCCGTCGAAAGACTCAGGGGCAGGCACTATAGTGAAATTCTTAACAAATGAAGTTTATTCTGAGGTTTGGTAGACCAGTTGGAGATCAGTTCAGGTAATGGATCTGTTTTTATCCAAAGATTGGTTAAGTTGGTGCTGCAGACTTTGAGGATCAAGCAGAGATTTGGATGTGTGTGTCATCCCTGGTCGCAAGGTATGGTGGAAAGGATCAATGGAACTTTAAAAGCTAAGTTGAATAAAATTTGCGCAAGTACCAATCTTAACTGGGTTGATGTGTGGCCACTGGCACTGATGAGCTACCGTATTCAGACTAACCACATGACTAACTTGACGCCGCATGAAATGCTTACCAGTAGACCCATGCCAGTGCCCATGTGGAGGGGTTCATGTGACGGGCCTAGTTTTTGAACTTAAGTAATACATGCAACATCTGGCAATGAGACATGAGTCTATCCACACACAGGAAAAACTGAGGGAGCTGGTGTCTGCCAAGAGATTAGGTGAATGTTCCAGTTTTCTGGAGAAAGTAGAATGGGCTGAGAAGAGAAGGACCCTTCTCAGCAACCAAGGAGTTGCCCACTGCCATTCAAGTGGAGGGCCAATCCACATGGTATCACCTTAATCACTGCACAACAGCTGTCCCACAGACACAGATGGACTCCAGAGCTGACGTAAATGAAGATGAAGGGGCAGCGGTGACCGAAAGGGATGTGCTGGTACTCGATACGCCTTCACGTGAATTTTTTTTAAAGATATTTTTATTAGAAATTTAACGTTTTTGCAAGTTTACAAAAATAAACAAAACTCTCAAATACAAAAATTGATATACAATTAAATCAAATCTACAATAGCCAAAATTTTACAAAAGAGAAAAAACCAAAAAAGAAAAAAAAACAAAACTCAACTGTCTACTAATCTAACCTACAACTAACCAGAATGTATATTTAAGTCTCTTACATGCTCGGAATGTGTTAACATCAAATGTAATAAAACCCATATTCGTGCGGGATTCCTCTCCTAATGGGCCCCGGACCAGCCAGGTTCGCAATCTCAATTAAATAAAAGCCCTTGTTAGGATAGCCGAAATATCTGTATTTATGTAATTCAAGAAGGGCTGCCATATTATATAAAATAATTCAGTCTTTCGGTGCACCATATTTGTAAGGAAGTCAAGGGGAATACATTCCATAATTAATCTGTGCCAGTTTGAATGGCCAGGGGGGCCCTCAGCCACCCAGTTCACCAAAATATTTTTCCTTGCACAGAAAGAGAGAATAGAAAATAATCTCTTCCCGTACATATCCAGGGAGGGAAAGTTCGAAAAGCCCAAAAGGAGAGATACAGGGTCCACTTTAATTTCCGTTCCTAAAATTTCTGTCAGGGTACTTGCTACTTTAGTCCAATATCTACAGATCTTATGACAGGTCCATAGGCAATGTACAAAAGTGCCCACCTCTGTTTTGCATTTGAGACACATTGGAGATGCTCCTGCCTTAAATGTTGCCAATCGAACTGGTGCTATATGGGCCCTATGAAGTATCTTCAGCTGGATAGCCTGGGTTCTGTTACAGATAGTAATTCTTCTAGTGTTTTCCCAAATATCATTCCACGTTTCTATAGAGATTTCTAGTCCCAAATCCTGATCCCATGTTTTAAACAGATTGTCCATATCTCCCGATACTTCATCATGTAGTAAATGATAAATAGTACTGACAGAGGATACCCCCACTGGTCGTAGGACACTACATTCTCTATCTGATTTATAAAGACTATCTAATAACGTAGTCTTCTTCTGTATATAGTCTCAAATTTGGAAGTATTGAAAGAGGTCTCCATTAGGTAATCCGAATTTCTGATGCAGCTGTTCAAAAGACATCAGGACCCCATCCTTAAATAGGTCCCCTAGACATGAGATACCCCTGGATCTCCAGAGTGTAAAAGTGGCATCTGTAAGCCCCGGTTGGAATCCCCATGCTCCCACTATCGGTGCATAGGGGAATGTTTTATGTGAGTTACCCTCATTTTGCCGCATTATATTCCAAGCCTTAATTGTGTTTAGTATTATAGGGTTTTTACAGTGATCCATAATGATTTTCCTCTTGTCTGAAAATAAAAGGTTAATAAGTGGGCATTATACTTGAGAGGCCTCGATGTCCAAGCAGATTGATTGTGGATCAGACAAGATCCAATCAGCTATGTAACTTAATAGGGAGCTTAACTGATATTTCCTAAAATCTGGGAAGTCCTATCCACCCCTTGTCTGTGGAAGCTTTAGCTTCTTCAGTTTAATGAGGGGCCGTCTATGATTCCAGATAAAGGAACCCAGCCAGCCATATAATTTATGTAGATCCATCCTCGGCAGCATCACCGGAAGCATTCATTTTAATTAGTGCTATTCTACCCAACCAGGAAATTGGAAGGTCTCCCCATCCCTGGAGGTCCTGCCTTATCCTTTCCAGTAAATGCACAAAGTTAGCCTTGAATAACTGACCAAATACTGGGGTAATAAAAATATCTAAATATAAGAAACCCTCCAGGGACCAATGAAAGGGAAAAAGGGATCCGTCCACTAAGTGGGGTATCATAGGAAGGCCACCTATTGGCATAGCATCCGATTTTGAAAAATTAATTTTATAGCCTGAGAATGCACTAAATAACTTGGATTAGGCAAGGTACGGACATCAGAGGATCACTGAGGAATAGAAGAACATCATCTGCATAAAGGGTAATTTTATGTTTACCTGTACCAATCCTCAGGGATCAGCTCGTATAGCTTCTGCTATTGGTTCAATTATTAGCGTAAATAACAATGGCGAGAAAGGGCATCCCTGACGGCAGCCCCTACCCACACTGAAGCTATCCGAACCTAATCCATTGGTAACCACAACTGCTTTGGGATCACTATACAATGTTGAGACCCATTTGGTAAACACCTGTCCAACGCCAAACCTTTCCAATGTGTAAAACAAGTATGACCATTCAACCCTATCAAATGCCTTTTCCGCATCTAATGAAACTACTACTCCTGGTATCTTTCCCTGATGACAGGCTTGAATCATATTCAAAACCCTTCTAATATTATTGGATGATCTACGGCCCTTAATAAACCCCGTCTGATCCTCCTTTATAGGGTGAGGTAATACCCTTTCTAGTTTCAGTGCTAATGTTTTAGAAAGGATTTTACAATCTACATTTAGCAAGGATATTGGTCTGTATGATGTACAATCTTCTGGATCCTTTCCTTTTTTAAGGATAAGAGAGATATTTGCCTCTTTCAGCGAAGGCGGGAGACAGCCCTGACTATATACATAGTTATACACGTCCATAAGTGGACCAGCCAATATTTCTGTAAATTCTTTATAGAATTCAGCTTGAAAACCATCTGGGCCCGGTGCCTTACCGCTCTGAAGTTGCCTAATTGCATCAAGTATTTCTTGGACTGTTAGAGGAGCATTTAGGACCGATACCTGTTCCGGAGTTAGACCCGGAATGGTCAAATTTTTTAAAAATGACTGCATCCTCCTAGTCCTATCTTCACAATCCTGAGATTTATATAACTCAGAATAAAATTCTCTAAAGATCGCATTAATCTTTTTATGATCATGAGTCAAAATACCCGTACTTTCCTTGATCGACGTAATAGTCTGAGGGGCCTTTTCTTCTTTGCGAGAAATGCTAAGTATCTACCCGGTTTGTCGCCATATTCGTATAACCTTTGTTTTGCAAATAATATTTCCCTCTTAGCCGTTTGAGTAAACGTAGTGTTTAGAGCTGTCCTAAAAGCCGTAATCCTTTGCAATTTAATAATAGAAGGTCTATCAGTGTATGCTGTTTCAGCTGCTTTTAAGTGAGCTTCAAGCAGACGCTGTTGTTCTCCCTTCAATTTTTTCTGGGTCGCTGAGTAGGAGATGATCAAACCTTGCATGTAAGCTTTGATGGTCTCCCACATCATTGGTGGGTTGCTAGCCGTACCTGAATTAATTTCTTAAAAAGTTTTAAATTCTTGAGAGAAGTACTTTACAAATTTACTATCTTTCATTAGGAAGGGGTCCATACGCCAATGCCGAGGGGATGTCCCATTGTTCCTCGCCTTGGTTTCCATATATACAGCAGCGTGGTTGGAAATTGCTATACTACCTATTTTACAGGATGATATGGAATTTTAAAAAATCGAGGGGACAAAAAACATATCAATTCTGGTATGACATTTATGTGGATTGGAGTAGAAAGAAAAATCTCTGCCCTGTGGATGAAGACATCTCCATACATCTACTAATCCTAATTCTTTGTTCAGATCCACCAATTGTCTAGATCTGGGAGATACTCCTGCAGTACTCTTGGGAATCCTATCTATTTCCGAATCCACAATACAATTAAAGTCTCCCCCTATAATTGTATGGTGGGCACCAAAAGCCATCAATTTTGAAAAGGCTTCCGTTATAAATTTAAAGGGGTATGCTGGGGGGCAGTACAAATTTAAAATCCCATATTCCTCTCCATTTATGAGGGCTTTAATCAAAATATATCGTCCAAATTCATCTTTTATCTGATTTAGGATTTTGAAAGGGAAATTCTTCCGAACAAGAATAACAACTCCCCTGCTTTTTGAGCTAAAAGAAGAAAAAAAGGCCTGATCAAATCCACCCTGTCGTAATTTCAAGTGTTCTTTATCTGACAGGTGTGTCTCCTGTAGGAAAGCTATGTCAACTCTTTCTTTCTTAAGATTTGATAATATTTTCTTCCTTTTGACTGGCGAATTACTCCTCTTGACATTCCAGGTGCACCACTTTACCGAGTGATCAACCATAATCATCTGGACAAATCCAAGACCCCTCGGGAGGGGAAACCCTATCCAGAACATCCCGAGCATAGAGCATATAAAATTTACAAAAATAAAGGCTCTCTAATACACTCACAACAGTATAATAAAAAACTATTTCTAAATAAAAAAAATATAAAGTGGAGATTTTCCCCCTTGTTTTCAGGGGGTGTCACTTCCTCTCCAAAAGTCCATCATATCCTCTTCCAACCAATGCCCCACCCTTGACCCGGGCGCTCCTCAATAAAATGAGGAGAATTCAGATATAATACAAAGCTAGAGTTAATAGTGACCCCCACCCATACCAGCACCTGGATATATTTGGTAATGTTAATACCATATATAAACATATAACTATAAAATTACAACCTCAGCAAATAATAATTAAATATAATAATACAAAATAACAAGGGAGAAACAACCCCGCTCCTAAATACAGAATTAAAATAGAATAAGGTAACCACCTCCCCCCACCAACACTAACCAAACCCCCAGTGTATATATATATATATATATATATACACATACATATATATACATACATACATATACATACATATACACACACATATATACATAAAATAATAAAAGAAACAACCCCAAGGAGGGGGAGGGGGGAGAAAATCAAATCCCTCTCTCCACCCCCCCCATGATAATATTAAACAGTAAGGTAAGAAAAAAAAAGGGGGATATAAACCAAAGTGGGGGGAAAGGCAAACCAACATCCATTATCTCTTACAGTTTATCTAAGAGAGTCCAAGAATTCCTTAGCCTTTTCTGGTGATCTGAAGGTATACACGGATCCTTCATGGTTAAAGCGTAGTGTCGCTGGGTAGCGTAAAGGAGTACTGAATATTTAAGTCCCTTAAACGCTTCTTCGCCTCGTCGAATGCCTTCCTCTTTCGGACCAGAACTGGAGAAAAGTCCTGGAATAACATGATCTTGGATCCTTTATAGATCATAGCTTGGGGGTCTTTTCCAAGATTTCTAGAAGCTTCTAGGAGTATCTGCCTCTCCCTATAGCTCTGCAGCCGGAACAGGACCGGGCGTGGGCGCTGGTTCGAGCCAGGCCTGCATATTGCGACCCGGTAGGCCCATTCTACACTTACCTGCCTGATCCAGCTTCCAGATTTAAAAGCTGTGGCAGCCACTGCTCCAGGAATGCTGTAAGTTGGCCTTCCTCTTCCCGTTCGGGAAGGGCCAGCAAACGAATATTTTTTCGACGACCTCGATTAGCGAGGTCGTCAATGTAATTCTCTAAGGTCCGGACTCGCTGTTCAAGAGCCCAGACCTGATCCACGGCCGATTGTGCTGTAGTTTCGGAGGTCGCGGCCTTTAGCTCCGCCCCTCTGACTCGGTGCTCGATTTCCTGGATGTCTTGGTTGTGTTTCTGCACCGCGGCCGAGAGTGAGTCCCATCGATTTCGGGACTCCTCGATAAAAGCGTCGATCTTCGCGTCCAGTTTGGAGATCATCTCCACAAGGCTTGTTACTGTAGGTAAGTCCCCCCGGGCGGCTGTGGACACCTCTGCTGCAGCTGAAGAGGGAGAGGATGGGGGAGGGGCTCCTGCTTGCTGAGAGCTGCGGGCTCCCTTCCCTTTGGTCATTTTTACTAAATATTAGACTGTTTAAATGTAATACTAAGCAACTAATTAAATTTAACAGCTATTATGAATGATTTGGTGAGTGTGGTGGGGGTGGGTGACCCACTTTACCCAAGTCTTGGGAAGAGCACTATAGACTTGCTGGGTCGCCGCCATCTTGGATCCCCTTCACGTGAATTTGAGTAGTCAGTGAGTGAGGTCTTCGGGATTACTGGCGCCTCTGGGGGCTATCAGTGATGGATCTGTGGAAGGTGAATTTTCTCTTGATTGTGTGGCTGGGCATGGGTTGGGGGAGGCCACTAATGCCCCTTTCTGGTCCTGAACCTTTCTCCTCCTGTACAGACTTGGGGACCATCAATTTGGCAGACATGGCGAATCATGTTTGATAGTGCCAATGCCCTGCACAGCCTAACCAAAAGGTACATAGTGATGAGTGTGAAGCCCTCTTCCCCAGCACAGTTGTCTGCCCATAGCAATCATTGTTACCAATGGGCAAATTATACAGCAGCAATGCTGGCTTGACAGGACTGCTTCCTGTGCGTTAAGTCACAACCGGCATACTTCATTGTTCCTGTGCCCTATAATTCTTCCACCTGCTCCCAATGGCAATAGCAATGGCTCTGCTAGCTGTTTGATCTGAATCACTCCCTGTTATTGCCCTTTCTGGTGCCTCCTTCTTCAGGCTTCCACTATATGTTGACAGGATGAATGGGGGAGGTAGCAATTCCAACAGTATTGCAGTTATGGTACTGCTTGGCCTACCAGTAAACGTAACCCAATGCTGTCCGTAGCTGATTTCAAATTGCGTAAAGGCTTGAGTTTTCAATGTTTCTGATGGAATGGATCTGTTTGGCAGGCCCTTGTGTGCACATGTTTGACGTTATTCTGGATTAGTGGTGCTGGAAGAGCACAGCAGTTCAGTCAGCATCCAAGGAGCTTCGAAATCGACGTTTCGGGCAAAAGCCCTTCATCAGGAATAAAGGCAGTGAGCCTGCAGAGTGGAGAGATAAGCTAGAGGAGGGTGGGGGTGGGGAGAAAATAGCATAGAGTACAATGGGTGAGTGGGGGAGGGGATGAAGGTGATAGGTCAGGGAGGAGAGGGTCCAGTGGATAGGTGGAAAAGGAGATAGGCAGGTAGGACAAGTCCGGACAAGTCATGGGGACAGTGCTGAGCTGGAAGTTTAGAACTAGGTGGGGGAAGGGGAAGTCCACATTGATGCCCTGGGGTTGAAGTGTTCCGAGGCAGAAGATAAGGCGTTCTTCCTCTAGGCGCCTGGTGGTGAGGGAGCGGCGGTGAAGGAGGCCCAGGACCGCCATGTCCTCGGCAGAGTGGGAGGGGGAGTTGAAATGTGTGGTTGATTGGTGCGGATGTCCCGGAGATGTTCCCTAAAGCGCTCTGCTAGGAGACGCCCAGTCTCCCCAATGTCGTTATGCCTGTCGCACCTTTTCATGTCAGTGCAATACACAACGAGCTCAGTAAGAATTCTCAGCATGTTCCCTTAGCTGATATGCGGTGGCTGTGTGGCCTAGGAGAGGGCTGCATCCGATACTTCCCTCTGGCTGGGATGGTGTCTGCACCTGTGCGATTCTCCTCCATAAGATTGTTGTACCATCACGGGCTCGGTTTGATGCCCTATCGCAACTGACTTTATGCTGCCCCAAGCAGGAGTATGTCCAAGATCCAGCAGTATCTATTGATAGTATAGGTCAGCCAATGAGTTTGAGGCCAGCAATGAGATTGCCTCAGGTTGGGAAGCCCTTATCTCTGCTGTTGGTATTAGCAAAAATGCTGAATGGATTAATTGCATCTATTACAATCAGTAGAGATTTAATAATTACTCTGATGCCCTCTCAGCAATAGGTGAGCAGTTGGATGCAACCAATAGGATGGCATAGCAAAATAGTCAGGCCTTGGAGTGGTTGTTGGCTGACAAAGGTGGTGTTTGTGTCCTGTTTGGGGAACATACCCAATAATATTAGCCCAGACAGATCTTTTACTAAGGTGATGGATAAGCTGAGGCTTTGTTGGAATGAGCTTAAAGAGAAAGCAGGATCTGGCCATCGGTATTTTTGGCTGGTTGAATAGCATTTTGAGTGGATGAGGGGCTTGTTTAGCCAAGATTGTGACTGTTGCGGGTATCATGCTGATTATCGTTGCATTTGTCTTGTTTCTTTCAGCAATATGAGGACATATGCAGGAATAAGATGGGTAGGACGAATGCTATCGTGCATGAGGTGGAAGTAGGGAATGCTGTTCTGATAAAACAAAACCTCTACAGGCTTAATCCTTTCAAAGCTACACAGGTCCAGAAGGAAGTGGATACGATTCTCAATGAAGGTATCATTGAACCGAGTTAGAGTGAGTAGAGTTCGCTGACTGTGTTAGTTCCCAATCCTGGACTCCATAATTTTGTGTCGACTACTGGAAGGTCAACGCCGTAACAAAATCGGACTCATGTCCAATGCCAAGATTGGAAAATTGGACAAGCTAATTAGATCACAAAGTTGGACTTAATATGTGGTTGTTGGCAAGCACTTTTATCAGAAAAAGCAAAAGAAGTTTCTGCATTTGTAACCCCAAATAGACTATATCAATTCAAAATGATGCCCTTCGGAATGAAGAACGCACCAGCCATATTCCAACGATTCATGAACACACTTGTGACTGGGTTAACAAACTGCGTAATGTATTTGGATGATGTAGTGAACTTTAGTCAGTCATGGAAAGATCACATGGTGCAGTTGGCAGAACATTTTGAACGATTACAAGAAGCAAAACTGGTAATAAACTTAAAGAAAACAGAATTTGCGAAGGCAGAGGTGGCGTTCTTGAGACATAACATTGGTCATGGAAGATCAACTCCAAGAAAAGCCATTGAAGAATTTGCGTGACCAACCTCAAAAAAAGAGGTTATTCAATTTTTAGAAATAAACGGACTCTACCAGAAGATTGTTTCGAACGTCAGGTGCACAATGGCACTGTTAACAGATTTACTGAAGAAGAACACAAAAGTTTGGAGAACAGAACAAGGCCAGGGGACATTTGACAATTTAAAAGCAGTATTAACCATTGTACCAGTTTTAGTTTGACTAAATGTTTTGAAACCCTTCAGAGTTGCAATAGGTATTAGCAAAATCGGAGTTGGAGCTGGACTGTTACAGGAAGATGATGTTGGAATTGAATGGCCAATTAGTTACTTTTCAAAGAAACACAACACCCACCAGAGAAAATGCTCTATCATCAAAAAGGAATTATTGAGATTGTTATTGGCCTTACAACATTTTAATGTTTATGTGATGAACACAATCGTCTTACATTCTTGGAATGAGTTAAAGACAAGAAAATGAGATTACATCATTGGAGACTTAATTTATTTTAATTTACAAACTGTACATGTTGCTGGTCCTAAAAATGTGATAGCAGATGTGTTTTGTTTAGCAGATAAAACATACATAGGATTGAACAGATTCCAATGCTATATATATCCGTGCAGAAATGAATATGAACTTAGGTTAATGGCTTATGTATTTCATTGTAATTGGAATAAGAATTGGGGGGGGGGGGGGGAGGGGAAGGGAAGAAAACATCTTTTCATTATGATGGTTCATTTCTTCTTAAGGAGGAGGTGTTATGAAGTTGAATGCATGTACTGTACCTTTGAGAGAGTCAATGCTGTTCAGAACTGGCAGTTTCCAAGCACCTGCCATATGACTAGCTAGCAGTTTCATTGTGTACCGGAAAATTGAAATTATGTAACATTTGGCTGTGAAATACATACCCGGGTTTTGGTTACTGTTTTGACAACAATTTGAATTCAACTGATTTGGAGATGCCAGTGTTGGACTGGGGTGTACAAAGTTAAAAATCACACAACACCAGTTTATAATCCGACAGGTTTAATTGGAAGCACACTAGCTTTTGGAGCGTTGCTTCTTCATCAGGTGATAGTGGAGGGCTCAATCCTAGCACACAGAATTTATAGCAAAAATTTACAGTGATGTAACTGAAACTGTACATTGAAAAGTTGATTGTCTTTTAAATCTATTTGAATACCATGATAGTTTTACTTCTTTCATGTGTAAATCATAAAACCCTTTTTTAAAAAGTTGCATTCTCAGATTAGCTGTTAACAATGGTGATAGCTAGACAATATGTTGAAGGTGTTTAGCCCCCGTGTTTAGATTGATTCTAATCTTGAAAGTGAGGTCACAGGGTTGTATGGAGTTGTCCTGAGAGCCGGGCAGCTTGCTATGAACAATGATCTGTTTGAGGTTTGGCGGTTGTTTAAAGGCAAGTATGGAGTCAACTCCATACAACCTTGTCACGGTAGGCGCTGCAAGACCTGTCAGAGTGTGGACATAGATACCACCATTACGCATGGGGACACCTCCCACTTTGTACATGGCTGGTACTCATGTGACTCAGCCAACGTTGTCTATCTTATATGTTGCAGGCAAGGATCCCCTGAGATATGGTACATTGGAGAAACTGAGCAAAGGCTACAACAACGGATGAATGGGCACCACACAACAATCAACAGACAGGAATGTTCCCTCCCAGTTGAGGAACACTTCAGCAGTCCAGGACATTCGACCAAGGACCTTCAGGTGACCATCCTCCAAGGCGGACTTCAGGACAGGCAGCAGCGAAAGGTGGCCGAGCAGAGGCTGGTAACTAAGTTCCATACCCATAGGGAGGGCCTCAACCGGGGCCTTGGGTTCATGTCACACTACAGGTGACCACCATTGCACTATATACACACACAGACACTCCTACACATACACACACACACACGCTCTCACACACGCTCTCACACTCACACACAGGCACTCCTATACACACATATACACGGACACACATATACACAGACACGCACACAGACACCCACACACACCCTTACAGACACACACACTCCCACACTCACTCATGCACCCCCTCACAGACTTAAGACACTCTGCACTCACTACACACACGCACATACACTTTCTCACACTCACAACCCCCAACATAGACAGACACACACAGACAAAGACCCACATGCACACATATATTTTATGGGGTGAATTTGTACTTGCAGGGTTACATTGTACTTTGCTCAAAAACTGCATGCATTCATGTAGAAATCAGCTCAAAACCTGCATGAATTCAGGTAAAACTCCGTTACCTCACTTTTTAGATTAGAATCAATCTGAACATCATGGCATAGACAGAGAACACAGGGGGTTAACACCTTCAACATATTGTCTAGCTATCACCATTGTTAACAGCTAATCTGAGAATGCAACTTTTTAAAAAAAGGTTTTGTGATTTACACATGAAAGAAGTGAAACTATCATGGTATTCAAACAGATGAAAGACTTAACAGACAATCAATTTTTCAATGTATAATTTCAGTTTTTGCTATAAATTCTATGTGTTAGTATTGAGCCCTCCACTATCACCCGATGAAGGAGCAATGCTCCAAAAGCTAGTGTGCTTCCAATTAAACCTGTTGGACTATAACCTGGCATTGTGTGATTTTTTAACTTTGAATTTAACTGATTATTTTAAATTATGTCCCAAAGTACTAAAACCCAATGGTGGCGTTCTGATTCTGGCATGTTGAAAGACAGGCAGAGTGATTGCTATCGAGTGAGTAATTGCCCTCGAGCAAGTAACTCCATCGAGAAAGACTCTCTATCAAAGGTACCTTTTTTCATATGAAACATCTTCACAGCAAAAAGAAAGAAGACCCAGGGGGATCTTCAGCCAAAAGAAGAAAGATACCGGAGATGACAGTTGCCATATGGTTTTGAAATTAAGTCGATGTAATTTTAACAAGTGCTTTTTTTAAATTGGAACAATATATTGTTATGGAATTGGAGCAGATAATAAGCAGTTAATAGAAAAGGGGCTTAAGAGTTGTAAATATTTTTTGTTTAAATGTTTACTTTTAGAGTTAAGGATTAATATTATTTTCTTTAAATGACAGAATTTAGGAGTTCTCTGTCACTCATATTTTAACAGATTATGAGGTGAGATGAGCTTTTCTGGGTTTTTGGTTTGTTTAGATGAAGGGTTCACCGCCTTGTCATAACCATTGAAGAAGATTAAACTGGCGTAACACAGCTTTATACAGTGTATTAAAGTGTGGATTGATAGTGATTATCACAGATATTACAGAGCTTTATTACACTGTGCTAGAGTATAGATTGATAAGGTTTATAACTGATCACTTAGAACATAGTGGGCGGCACAGTCGTACAGTGGTGAGAACTGCTACCTCACAGCGCCAGAGACCTGGGTTCAATCCCTGCCTCAGGCTACTGACTGTATGCACATTTGCACATTCTCCCTGTGTCTGCGTAGGTTTCCTCCGGGTGCTCCGGTTTCCTCTCACAATCCACAAATGTGCAGTTTAGGTGAATTGGCCATGCTAAACTGCCCGTAGTGTTAGGTGAAGGGGTAAATGTAGGAGAATGGGGTCTGGGTGGGTTGCGCTTTGGCGGGTCGGTGTGGACTTGTTGGGCCGAAGGGCCTGTTTCCACACTGTAACTAATCTAATCTGAAAAAAAAATCTTGGATTGTAGATTGATAGAGATTATTAATGCTGAAAATGGGGTTTATGACACTGTTAGAATTTTTGATTTTCTTCTGATTATATTTTTATTTTATTAAACGGTACAAAATACAGTTAATAAACAGAAAGCAGCAACCAAAAGAAAACACGATATACAGGGGAAAGGGCAGCAAAGGCAAACTTCAAACCCCATTGTTCAACCAGTTTTCAGGGAGATGAGAACAAACCTCAAACCCCACTTCCATTCATCGCAAGGATAACACTAACAAACACAGGCAAGACAGTGCAATCAAATGAGAAACAGTGCCTAGAACACAGACCCATATAGCTATAAAAAAGACATCTGACATCAGTCTGCACCACATACCGATTGCACCGTCCTTGGCTAACCTTCCTGTAGGACAGTTATCTGCCCTGCGTACTGACAGACCCTCCCCAGGCCTGCTTTCCTCCAGGCTGGTCATCGACCACCCAGCTAGAATTTTGTTTGATAGGGTTTACTCGTGGTGTCAGAGAGATTAGTTACACTGTTTTAGGGTATAGATTGGTAGGGTTTATTACTAATGCAACATTATCTCATGGAACTGTTTCGGAGATTAAATAGATGCTCATTACTGGTGTGATAGAACTTTATTAATTGTAAATTGATAGAATTTATTACTGGTGTAACAGATTGTTAGGTTGTATTATTGTTGTAACAGAGCTTCATTACTGTGTAGACTTATAAGGTAAATTACTGGTGCAGCAAATATTTATTACACTGTGGGATTACAACTGGTTTAACAGAACTTTATTGGACTATGTTCGTGTGCAGATTTATTGTGTTAAATACTGTTGTAACAGAGCTTTATTACACTGTGTTAGAGTGCAGATTGATGGGGTTTATTACTGGTGTGATAGAGCTTTATCACGTTATATTGGAGTGTCGACTGGTAATAAACTCGATCTGTTTATTTCTGGTGTATCAAAGCATTATTGTATCGTGTTTGGGTGTCGATTTAGAGAGCTTAGAAGTGGTGTAAAAGAGCTTTGTTACAATATGTTAGAGTGTAGAAGGGAAGCGTTACTTTCAGTGGAACATAGCATTCTTGCCCTATGTTTCAATGGAGGTTAATAGCGTTTACTAACTGGTGTAACAGAGCTTCATTACACTGTGTTAGAGTGCAGACTTATAGCGATTAGTTGCAGTGTAACAGAGCTTCATTGCCCTGAGTTCAGCCGTAGATTGTAAAAGTTACAACTGATGTAACAGAGCTTTATTACACTCATTTAGACCATCAATTGATAGGAACTATTAGTAGGGTAACAGTGCTGTGTGCACTATGTTAGACTGCGCCCTGCGTTTGAGTGTAGATTGAATGGATTTTATTACTGGTATAACAGAGCTTTATGACTCAGTTGCGGTGTAGATTGATATGGTGTTTTACTGATGGAACAGAGCTTTGCTACAATGTGTGGAATATAGACTGGTAACATTTATTTCTGGTATAACAGCGTCATTTCCCTATGTTCAACTGCAGATTAGTAACCATTATTCTCCACAACCACCAGATGAAGAAGCAGTGCTTCAAAAACTAGTGCTTCCAAATTAACTTGTTGGACCAAAATCTGGTGTTGTATGATCTTTAACTTTGCCCATTCCAGTCCAACAGCAGCACCCCACATCATGGTTATGCAGTGTTAGACTTTAGATTGGTAGGGTTTATTACTGGTGTAGAAAAGCTTTATTACACTGAGTTACAGTGAAGATTAATAATGTAAATTACTTGTCGAACAGAGCTTTATTATATAGTATTAGAGTGTAGATTGGTAAGGTGTAGGTGAGTTTCATTGCACTGTTTTGCAGCAAAGAGCTTTATCACACTGTTAGAGTCCAGATTGCTAGGGATTACTACTGGTGTAACAGAGCTATGTAAAATACACCAATGTAACAGCTTTATCAGAGTGTGCTGATGTTTAGATTGATAGGGTTTATTACTAGTATTGCAGAAATTATTGGTGTATAAGAGATTTATTACACCTGTCTCAGAGTATAGATTGACAGGGCTTACTACTGGTATAATAGAGTTTTATGACACCGTTCGAGTTTAGATGATAATGTTTACTATTGATGTAACAGAGATTTATCACACTGTTAGAGTATAGATTGACAGGGATTATTACTGGCGTAATGGAGCTGTGTTACAGTGTTAGACTGTAGATTGGTGGTGTTTGCTATTGCTGTAACTGAGAGTTATTTGTCTCTATTGGAATGTTAATGGGTAGTGTTTATTTTTGGTGAAACAGAACGTTATTGTCCTGTGTTCTGGTGTAGATTGACAGGCTTTATTACTGATGTAACAGAGCTTCATTACACTGTGCCAGATTGTAAATTGATAGAGTTTATTACTGATGTAATAAAACTTTATTACTCCTTGTCCTGTCGTATGTAACATACATAAATGATCTGGAAGAGGGCACTGTTGGTATGATCAGCAGGTTTGCAGATGACACAAAGATTGGTGGAGTAGCAGAAAGCATAAGGAACTGTCAGAGAGTACAGGAGGACTGGAATGGGCAAAGTTAAAAATCACACAACACCAGATTTTGGTCCAACAAGTTAATTTGGAAGCACTAGTTTTTGAAGCACTGCTTCTTCATCAGACTGGAGAGTTGGGCGGAAAAGTGGCAGATGGATTTCAATCCAGACAAATGTGAGGTAATGCATTTAGGCAAGACTAATTCTAGAGCGAATTATGTAATGAACAGAAGAGCCTTGGGCAAAGTTAATGGGCAAAGAGATCTGGGAATGCAGGTCCATTGTACTCTGAAGGTTGCTGCACAGGTGGATAGAGTGGTCAAGAAGGCATATAGTATGCTTGCCTTCATTGGACAGGTTATTGAGTATAAGAGCTGGCAAGTCAGCTCCTGAAGAAGGGCTTATGCCCGAAACAGCGATTCTCCTGTTCCTTGGATGCTGCCTGACCTACTGCGCTTTTCCAGCAACACATTTTCAGCTCTGATCTCCAGCATCTGCAGTCCTCACTTTCTCCTATAAGAGCTGGCAAGTATGTACAAGACATTGGTTTGGCCGCATTTAGAATACTGTGTACAGTTCTGGTTCCCATGTTACCAAAAGGACGTGGAAGCTTTGGAGAGGGTGCAGAGAAAGTTTACAAGGATGTTGCCTGGTATGGAAGGTGCTAGCAATGAAGAAAGGTTGAGTAGGTTAGGTTTATTTTCATTAGGAAAAAGGAGATTGAGGGGGGACCTGATTGAGGTTTATAAAATCATGAAGGGTATAGACAGGGTGGATAGAGACAAGCTTTTTCCCAGGGTGAATGATTCAATAACGAGAGGTCACGCTTTCAAGGTGAGAGGTGGAAAGTTTAAGGGGGACACATGCGGCAAGTACTTCACACAGAGGGTGCTGTTCGTTTGGTGGCAGAGGTGGCAGAGGCAGGCACAGTAGATTTATTTAAGATGCGTCTGGATAAATGTACAAGTAGGTGGGGAGTAGAGGGATACAGATGCTCAGGAATTGACTGACAATACATTTGGATTGGCTCAGGTTTGGAGGGCTGAAGGGCCTGTTCCTGGGCTGTAAATTTTCATTGTTCTTTGTTCTTGTCAGAGTGCAGATTGATAGGACAATACTAGTGTAACAGAACTTTATTACACTGCATTAGTTTGAAAATTTATCAGGACCCTATTAGTGTAACAGCTTTATTACATTGTGTTACATTGTGCATTGATAGGGATTATTACTGGTGTAACAGAATTTTATTATACTTTGTCAGAGTGCAGTTTGATAGGGTGCATTACTGGGGTAACAGAGGTCTGTGTTAGAGTTTAGATTGATGAGGTTTGTTATCAGTGTAGCAGAGATTTATTACACTTTGTTAGAGTGTAGATTGATCAGATTTAGACTGGCATAGCTGAGATGTATTACACCGTGTTACAGTGTAGATTGTAATACTGAAGTAAAAGAGCTTTATTATGCTGTGTTAATGTAGATTGATAGGGTTTATTACTGATGTTGCAGAGCTTTATTACACTGCCTCAGGGTGTGTGTATCAATAGGGTTTATTAGTAGTATAACAGAGTTATATGACTGTGTTCGAGTGTCAATTAATGTGCTTTATTACTGATGTAACAGTGCTTTATCACTGATAGGGGTGGGGAGGGAAATATGTCTCTGGTGGTAGGGTCCACTTGTAGGTGGTGGAAATGGCAGAGCATGATGCGATTGATACGTAGGTTGGTGGGGTAGAATGTGAGGACCAGGTGCTTCTGTCCTTGTTTCATTGGGAGGGGTGGGGTTCAAGGGCAGAGGTGCAAGAAGTGGAGGAGATGCACTGGAGTGTATCGTTGACCACATGAGAGGGGAAATTGTGGTCTTTAAAGAAGGAGGCCATCTGGGATTTTCTATGGTGGAATTCATCATCCTGGGAACAGATTAGAGTAGATTGCCTACAGTGTGGAAACAGGCCCTTTGATCCAACAAATCCACACCAACCCTCTGAAGAGTAACCTACCCATACCCATTCCCCAACCCTGTATTTACCCCTAACTAATCCACCTAACACTATAGGCAATTTTTATAGCATGGCCAATTCACCTAACCTGCACATTTTTGGACTGTGGGAGGAAACCGGAGCACCCGGAGGAAACCCACACAGACACAGGAGAATGTGCAAACTCCACACAGTTACTGAGGCAGAAATTAAACCCGAGTCCCTGGCACTGTGAGGCAGCAGTGCTAATCACTGAGCCACTGTGCTGCCCCAATGAGATGGAGATGGCAGAATTGGGAATAAGGGACGGTGTTTTTACAGGAGGCAGGGTGGGAAGAGGTGTAGTCCAGTTAGCTGTACAAGTTGGTGGGTTTGTAGTAGATGTCCGTGGTTAGTCGGGAGATGGAGATGGAGAGGTCCAGGAAGGGGAGGGAGGTGTCCAAGATGATCCAGGTGAATTTGAGGTCAAGGTGAAAGGTATCAGTGAAGTTGATGAACTGTTCAACCTCCTCGTGGGAGCTTGAGGTAGCGCTGATGCAGACATTGATATAGTAGAGGAAAATGTGGAGGAATTTGCTGGTGTAGCTGCAGAAGGTGGACTGTTCCACATTCCTGACAAAAAGGCAGGCATAGCCGGGGCCCATGCAGGTGCCCATGGCTTACCCTTTGGACCAGAGGAAGCGAGAAGATACACTTTATCTTCACCATAGACAACCAATTCCTGTACACATCTATCCACCATGACAAAAGCTTCCAAGCCCTCCATTTCTTCCTCTCACGCTGCCCCAACCAGTACCCTTCCACTAATACACTCATCCACCTGGCTGAACTGGTCCTCACCCTTAACAATTCTCCTTCCAATCCTCCTACTTCTTCCAAACATTTTCAGAGCTTTGTTACTCTGTTATCATGTTGATTAATAAGGTAAATTACTGTTGTATCAGAGCTTTATTACACTGTGTTAGTGTGTAGCTTGATAGGGATTATAACTGGTATAACATAGTGTTGTTACATTATTCTGCAGATCAATCATATTTATTGCTGCTGGAACAGAGCTTTATCAGATTGTGTTGCAGTATAAATTGGTTGCATTTTTGCCTGCTGTACCAAGCGTTATTACCATGTTTTCTGGAGTAGATTCATAGGGTTTATTACTCATGTTCTGTTGCACAGTGCTGATTGACTGAATTATTAGTGGTGAAACAGAGCTTTGTTATATTCATTGGAGTGTAGATTGTAGATTAATGGGTGTATTGCTGGTATAATACAGCTTTATTATACGGTGTTAGCATATAGATTGATAGGATTTATTACTGATGTAACAGAGCTTTGTTACACTGTGTAGAATGTAGATTGATAAGGCTTATAACTAGTGTTTTATTGCAAAGCATGAGAGAGGAACAGAGCCTTATTAGTCTGTATTTGAGTGTAGATTGATTGGCTGTATTATTGGAGAGATTTATTGTGCTGTCATGGCTTTGATTATTAGGGTTTTTAGTAATGTTTTATGATATTGTGTTACCGAAGTTTGTAGGGTTTATTCCTGATGTAACTGTGTTTTGTGATGCTGTTAGACTTTAAATTAATAGAGTTTATTACTGGCAAAACAGAACTTTATAAAATTTATTGGAGTGTAGATTGATCAGAATTTTTGCAGGTATAATACAGCTTAATTGTACTATTAGCATGTAGAATGGATAGGCTTTATTACTGGCGAAACAGAGCTTTGTTATGCTGTGCTAGAATGCAGATTGGTGTAGCGGAGCTCTGCCACACTGAGTTATAATATAGATTGATAAAGTTCATTGCTGAAGTAACAGACCCTTCTTGGGCTGTCATGATTTGGAAATGTCGGCATTGGACAAAGTTACAAATCACACAACACCAGGTTATAGTCCAACAGGTTTAATAGGAAGCACTAGCTTTTGAAGCACCGCTCCTTCATCAGGTGATGATGATTGATTGATTGATTGGGTTTATTATTAGTGTAGGGCAGATTTATTGCACTGTCTTAAGGCATTGATTCTGAGTATTTTTTTTAACTGTTGTAACAGGGTTTTATGACACTGTCTTTCAGAGTAGATTGTTAGGGTTTAATACTGATGTAGGAGAATTTTATGACACTGCTAGAGTTCAGATTAGTGAGGTTTATTACTGATGTAACAGAATTTAATGGAAGTGTGTCAGAATGCAGATTGACACGGTGATTGATTTGCAGAGTGCAGATTGATTGTTGGTGTAACAGAGTTTTATGCAATGTGTTAGAGAGTAGGTTATCAGAGTTTGAGTGTTGTAACAGAGCTACACTACATTTCATTAGAGTGTAGATTGATAGCGTTTACTGCTGATGTACACAGCTTTTTTACATTCTGTTATTTTGTAGATTGAAGGGGTTTATTACTGTTGTAACTTTATTACATTATGTCAAGAGTACAGACTAATAGCGTGTATTATGGTGTAGCTGACTTTATTACTCTGAGTTACAGAGTAGACAGGATTTATTAGTGGTTAACAGAGCTTTCTTACACTGTGTTAGGGTGTAGATTGATTGGGTTTATCACAAATGTAACAGAGATTTGTTACACTCTGTAGAGTTTAGATTGATAAGATTTATGTCTGTTGTAGCAGAGCTTTATTACACTGTGTCAGGATGTGGATTGAAAGGGTCTTTTCTGAAGTCACAGAAATTTATTACTCTGTGTTCAAGTGTAATTAGTTAATTTTTTTATTACTAGTTTAGCAGAGCTTTACTACACTGTGTTAGAGTGTAGATTATTGGGATTTATTATTGGTGTAACAGAGTTTTATTACACTGTTACAGTCTAGTTTGATATGGTTTATTACTCATGTAGCAGTGTTTTATCACACTGTGTTAAAGTGCAGACTTGTGCCATTTTGTTTCAATTTAACAGACCATTATTGCTCTGTGTCCTGATGTACATTGATAGGTTTTATAACTGGTGTAAGAGAGCTTTATTACGCTATGTCAGAGTGCAGCTTGAAAGGATGCATGAATAGTAAAACATAACTTTATTATTCTGTGTTAGGGTGTAGATTGATAGCATTCATTAGTGATGTAGCAGAGCTTTAATTAGATTGTAGATCAAAAGGATTTAATTCTGAAGTAACTGAGTTGTATTGCACTGTATTAGAGTATAAATTGATTGGTATTATAATTGGGGTAACATGACATTATAACATTGTGTAAGTGTGTGAATTGCCTGTGTTCCTTCCTGGTGTAGCAGAGTTTTATTGTGTGACAGACCTTTTTTTTAATTCATTTGTGGGACTTGGGTGTTGCTGGCTGGCTAGCATCGATAGCCCATCCCTATTGCTCTTCAGAAGATGGTGCTGAGCTGCCTTCTTGAATCGCCGCAGTCTATTTGCTGTGGGTTGAACCACAATGGCAGTAGGGAGGGAATTCCAGGAATTTGACCCAATGACTGTGAAGGACAGTGGTATATTTCCAAGTCAGGGTGGTGAGTGGCTTGGAGGGGAACTTGCAGGTGATGGTGTTCCCAAGTACCTTCTGCCTCTCCTCCTTCTAGGTGGAAGTGCTTGTGGGTTTGGAAGGTCTAAGGATCTTTAGTGAATTTCTGCAGTGCATCTTGTAGATAGTTCACACTGCTGCTACTGAGCATCTGTGGTGGAAGGATTGAATGTTTGTAGATGTGATGCCAGTCAAGTTGGTTGCTTTGTCCTGGAATGGTGTCAAGCTTCTTGAGTGTTGTTGGGGCTGCACCCATCCAGGCAAGTGGGGAGAATTCCATCACACTCCTGACTTGTGCCTTGTCGATTCTGGATAGACTTTAGGGTGTCAAGAGATGAGTTACTCACCATAGTGTCCCTAGTCTCTGACCTGCTGTTGTTGCCATTGTGATGAGTTCAGTTGAGTTTCTGGTCAATGGTAGTCCCAAGGATGTTGATAGTGATTCAATGATGGTAATACCATTAAATGTCAAGGAGTGGTGGTTAGAGTGTCCCTTACTGGTGATGTCATTGTCTGATATTTGTGTGGCGCAAACTTTACTTGCCACTTATTGACCCAAGTCTGGATTTTGTCCAGGTTTTATTGCATTTGAGCATGGCTTCAGTATCTGAGGAGTCACGAATGGCACTGCACACTGCAATCATCGGTGAGCATCTCCACTTCTGGCCTTATAATGGAAGGAAGGTCATTTATGAAGCAGCTGCAGATTATTGGGTCCATGACACTACCCTGAGGGACTCCTGCAGAGATAGTCCTGAGCTGAGATGACTGACCTTCCACAACTGCAACCATCTTCCTTTGTGCCAAGTATGACTTGAACCAGCGGAGTGTTTGCCCCTGATACTCATTGATTCCAGTTTTGCCAATTTTCCTTGATACCATACTTGTTCAAATGTAGCCTTGATGTTGAAGATGGCCACTCTCACCTCACCTCTGGAATTCTGCTCTCTTGTCCATGTTTGATTAAGGCTGTAATGAGAGCTGAGTGACCCTGGCGAAACCCATACTGGGCATTACTGAGCAGGTTGTTGCTGAGCAGGTGCTGCTTGATCACACTGTTGATGACCCCCCTTCCATCACTTTACTGATGATAATAGACTGGTTGGGGGATAATTGGTGGGGTTGCTTTTTGTGTACAGGACATATCAGGGCAATTTTCCACATTGTTGGGTAGATGACAGTGGATCTGTACTGGAAGAGATTGATTTGGGGAGAGGCAAGTTGTGGAGATCACATCTTCAGTATTATTGCCAGACTGTTATTAGTATCCAGTGGCTCCAGCCATTTCTTGATATCACGTGGATGAATTGAATTGGCTGGAAACTGGTTTCTGTGATTCTGAGGACCACTGGAGAGGCCTGAGAAAGATTATCCACATGGCACTTCTGATTGAAGATTACTGTGAATGCGTTATATTTGCACTGATGTGCTGGTCTCCTCCATCATTTGAGGATGGGGATATTTGTGGAGCCTTCTCCTCCAGTGGGTTGTTTAATTGGCCACCACCATTCACAATTGGATGTGGAAGGTCTGCAGATCTTAGATTTGATCCATTGGTTGTGGGTTCATTTTTTTCTGTCTATCACTTGCTGTTTATGCCATATGGCATGCAAGTAGTCCTGTTTGGTAGCTTCACCAGGTTTGAGCTGCTAGATCCGTTTGAAGTTTATTCCATTTAGCATGGTGATAGTTCGACACAACACTGTCGAACACTGGAGGCTATTCTCAAGGTGAAGGTAGGTCTTCATCTCCACAAGGACCGTAGGGTGGTCACTTTTACCTATACTGTCATGGACAGATACTTCTGCAGTTGGCAGATTAGTAAGGATGAGGTCAAGTATGTTTTTCCCTCTTCTTGGTTTTTTCACCACCTGCTGCAGACCCATTCTAACAGTTATATCCTTTAGGACCTGATCAGCTCAATCAGTAATTCTGCTGCTGAGGCACTCTTCATAGTGGACATTGAAATTTCTCACCCAGAGTACATTTTTACACCCTTGCCAACCTCAGGTCAACATGGAGGAGTACTAATTCATCAGCTGAAGTAGGATGCTATGTGGTAACCTGAAGCCATGAGACTTCATGGAGTCTGGAGTGTAGGTTCCGCACTGTGTTAGATTGTCGATTCACAGGAATTGTTACCGGTGCAATAGAGCAGTGTCACATAGTGTTAGACTGTAGATTGATCATGTTTATTATGTGCTATAACAGAGCATTATCAAACTGTGTTATACTGTAGACTGGTTGCAATTTTTCTGCTGTACCAAGCATTATTGCTTTATGTTCTGTTGTAGATTGACAAGGTTTATTACTGGTATAACAGCTTTTTTGCGTTGTGTTGCAGTCTAGTTTGATATGGTTTATCACTCTTGTCGCAGTGCTTTATCACACTGTGTTAAAGTGCAGGCTTGTAGTGTTTAACAGACTGTTATTGCCCTGGGTACCAAGAAACATTGTTAGGTTTTATTACTGGTGTAACAGAGTTTTAATACACTATGCTAGATTTTTTGATAAGGCTTATAACAGGTATAGCAGCACTTTATTTGATGGTGTTTGAGGGTAGATTGGTAAGGTTCATTGCTTGAACCCTACTAGTTTACCAGAGCTTCTAAATGTTACTAGTTTAACAGAGCTTCATTATACTGTATTAGAAAGTAAATTGATTTGGATAAAAACCTGTGTAACAGCTTTACTACACTGTTAGTGTGTGGATTGATAGGTTATATTACTGATAAGGCACAATTTCATTACATTGTGTTACTGGGTAGATAAAGAAAGTAACTTGCTGGTGTAACAGCTTTATTACACTATGTCGATTAGTACAGATTATTTTTAGTGTAACAGATGTGATGAAGCTGCTCCTTTGACAAGGTTGTGTTGTCTTGGTACTTTTTCAAAACTGTTGTACCAGTTGTAACAGCATGCACAGTGCCTGCTGTTCTCTATATTATACACAGGGACTGCTGCTCTCAAAAATACACACCGGGACTGCTGTTCTATGTGATATATACAGGAACCGCTGTTGTCTGTAATATATACAGGCACTGCTGTTGTCTATAATATAGGCAGGGAATGCCATTCTCTGTATTACACACTGACACTGATGTTCTCCATTATATACACAGGTTCTGCTGTTCTCTATAATGCACACGGGGTCTGCTATTCTCTATAATGTGCGTGGGGACTGCTGTTCTCTATAATATAGACTGTAACACATGTTCTAATATATACAGAGGGTCTTCTGCTATCCAAAATGTACACAGGGACTGCTGGTCTCTATACTATACACAGTTCAACCATTCTTTCTAATATACACAGGGACTGCTGTTCTCTATAACGTATACAGTGACTACTCTTCTCTATGGCATGCACAGTGCCTGCTGTTCTCTATATTATACAAAGGGATTGCTGCTGTCAAAAATATACACAAGGTGTGCTGTTCTCTGTAATGTACACAGGCACTGCTGTTCTATGTAATGTACACATGGAATGCCAACCTCTCTCTGCAATATACACAGAGACTGACATTCTCCATTGTATACACAAACACTGCTGTTCTCCACATTATACACAGGAACTTTATTTTCTCTGTAACATAAACAGCGACTGGGGTTCTCCCTAATATACACAGGGACTGCTGTTCTCTATAATCTCCACAGGAAATACATTTTTCTATAATATAGGCAGTCACTGCTGTTCTATAAAGTAGATACAGCATGCTGAATTCCTGAAGTAAGCTTTTATGTATTTTAAAATTTACCTTGTGTGCAGCCTCAGATCCCCGCTATCCTTCCTGCCACACCAACTGCCATGGAAATAAAACGTGAAGAACTCTCTAAAATACACAGACACTGCTGTTCTCGATAATGAACACAGCGACTGATCTTTTCTCCAATATACACAGGAACTGCTGTTCAATCTAATGTAAACCAGGACTGCTAGTATAGACAGGGATAGCTCTTGTGTATAATATACTCAGGATCTGCTGTTCTCTATAACATAGACAGTGATTCCTGTTCTGTATATTATACACATGCACTGCTGTACTTTATAATATAAATGGGTCTGCTGTTCTCCATAATGCGCACAGGGATAGCTGTTCTCTATATTGCACACAGGGACTGCTGCTCACTATAATATACGCAGGCACTGCTATTCTTGACAATATAGACTATAACAGATGTTAGATTACATTCCCTTCAGTGTGGAAACAGGCTATTCGGCTCAACAAGTCCACACTGACCCTCTGAAGAGTAACCCACCCAGACCCATTCCCCTACTCCCTACTAATGCACCTCACACTATGGGCAATTTAACATAGCCAATTCACCTGAATTGCACATCTTTGGACTGTGGGAGGAAACCAGAGCAACCAGAGGAAACCTACACAGACACAGGGAGAATGTGCAAACTCCATGCACAAGTCACCTGAGGCTGGAATTGCAGTTCCTGGCACTGCAAGGCAGCAGTGCTAACCAGAGTCACTGTGCCGCCCTATGTTCTGTATAATATACACAGGCAGTGCTGTACTCTAAAATATGCACAAGGTCTGCTGTTCTATGCAATATACACAGGCACTGCTGTTGTCTATAATATACACAGGAAATACCATTTTCTATAACATACACAGACACTGATGTTCTCCATTATATACACAGGCACTGATGTTCTCTATAATATACACAAGGACTCCTGTTCTGTATAATATAGGAGGAGAAAGTGAGGACTGCAGATGCTGGAGATCAGAGCTGAAAATGTGTTACTGGAAAAGCGCAGCAGGTCAGGCATCATCCAAGGAGCAGGAGAATCAACGTTTCAGGCATCAGCACTTCTTCAGGAATGAGGAAAGTGTTTCCAGCAGGTAGGGAGGAGGGACTTGGGGGAGGGGCATTGGGAATGCGATAGGTGGAGGGAGGTCAAGGTGAGGGTGATAGGCCAGAGTGGGGTGGGGGCAGAGAGGTCAGGAAGAAGATTGTAGGTTAGGAAGGCGGTGCTGAGTTCGAGGGATTTGACTGAGACAAGGTGGGGGGAGGGGAAATGAGGAAACTGGAGAAATCTGAGTTTATCCCTTGTGGTTGGAGGGTTCCCAGGCGGAAGATGAGGCGCTCTTCCTCCAACCGTCGTGTTGCCATGGTCTGGCGATGGAGGAGTCCAAGGACCTGCATGTCCTTGGTGGAGTGGGAGGGGGAGTTGAAGTGTTGGGCTACGGGGTGGTTGGGTTGGTTGGTCCGGGTGTCCCAGAGGTGTTCTCTGAAATGTTATGCAAGTAGGCGGCCTGTCTCCCCAATATAGAGGAGGCCACATCGGGTGCAGCGGATGCAATAGATGATGTGTGTGGAGGTGCAGGTGAATTTGTGGCGGATATGGAAGTGTCCCTTGGGGCCTTGGAGGTGTGGGCGCAAGTTTTGCATTTCTTGCGGTTGCAGGGGAAGGTGCTGGGAGTGGAGGTTGGGTTGGTGGGGGGTGTGGACCTGACGAGGGAGTCGCAGAGGGAGTGGTCTTTTTGGAACGCTGTTAGGGGAGGGGAGGGAAATATGTCCTTGGTGGTGAGGTCCATTTGGAGGTGGCGGAAATGACGGCGGATGACACGCTGGACATGGAGGTTGGTGAGGACCAGTGGGGTTCTCTCCTGGTGGCAGTTGGAGGGGCGGGGCTCAAGGGCGGAGGAGGGGGAAGTGGAAGAGATGCGGTGGAGGGCATCGTTGACTACGTCTGGGGGGAAATTGCGGTCCTTGGAGAAGGAGACCAAATGGTGGTAAGGTCCATCGCCATGGCAACACGACGGTTGGAGGAAGAGCGCCTCATCTTCCGCCTGGGAACCCTCCAACCATAAGGGATGATCTCAGATTTCTCCAGTTTCCTCATTTCCCCTCCCCCCACCTTGTCTCAGTCAAATCCCTCGGACTCAGCACCGCCTTCCTAACCTGCAATCTTCTTCCTGACCTCTCTGCCCCCACCCCTCTCCGGCCTATCACCCTCACCTTGACCTCCCTCCACCTATCGCATTCCCAACACCCCTCCCCCAAGTCCCTCCTCCCTACCTTTTATCTTAGCCTGCTGGACACACTTTCCTCATTCCTGAAGAAGGGCTGATGCCCGAAACGTCAATTCTCCTGTTCCTTGGATGCTGCCTGACCTGCTGCGCTTTTCCTGCAACACATTTTCAGTTCTGTATAATATACCCAGGCACTGCTGGTTTTGATAATATAGACAGTAATTCCTGTTCTGTATATTATGCACTGCCACTGCTGTACTCTAAAATAGACATTGGGATAGCTGTTCTCATTAGTATACACAGAAACTGCTGTTATCTATAATATACACACGACTGCTTATCTCTAAAATATACAGAGGGACTGCTCTTTTTTGTAATAGAAACAAGCACTGGTGCTCTGTATCATACACACAGGGACAGCTTTTCTTTGTGATATACACAGACTGCTGTTCTCTGTAATATACACAAGAACTGCTGTTCTCACTAATATGTTCAGTGATGGCTCTTTTCTATAATATAGACAGCAACAATATGTGCGGAATGCTAAACACCTGAAGTAAGCTTTCATGTATTTTTTCCCATTGAAAATCTGGTCCTCACTATCTCTCCTCCCACTCTAGCTGCCGCTGAAACAAAAGTGAAGAACTCTCAACTCCTGAAGTAAGCTTTTACATCTTTTAAGACTTATGTTCTCATCGGTCTTCTGGTCTTCATTGTCGCTCCTGCCACTCCAACTGCTGCCAAAATAAAAAGTGAAGCACTCTCTGTAATACACAGGCACTACTGTTCTCTATGATATGCACAGGCACAGCTGTTCTCGGTAATGAACACAGCGACCAATGTTTTCTCCAATATACACAGGAACTGCTGTTCATTCTAATGTAAACCAGGACGGCTGATCTGTATTATTAAGTTCAGGACTGCTGATCTCTTTAATGTACACAGGGACAGCTCTTCCGTATAATATAAACAGTATAATATAATATGGTGTTCTCTATAGTATAGACAGTGATTCCTGTTCTGTATATTATGCACAGGCACTGCTGTACTCTTTAATATACATGGGGATTGCTGTTCTCTGTAATGTACACAGGGATAGCTGTTCTCTATAAGGCACACAGGGACTGCTGTAATCTAAAATATACACAGGGACATCTGTTCTCTAAAATACACACAGGGGCTGCTGTTCTCTTGAACACAGGAAGGGACTGCAGTTCTTTCAAATGTACAGAGGGACTGTTTTCTACAATGTACACAGTGACTGCTCTTGTCTGTAAAATGCACAGTGCCTTCTGTTCTCTACATTATACAGAGGGACTGCTGCTCTCAAAAATATACACAGCATCTGCTGTTCTATGTAATATACACAGACACTGCTTTTGTCTGTAATACACACTGGGAATGCCATTCTCTGTAATATACACAGACTATATACACAGGCACTACTATTCTCTATAATATGCACAGGGGATGCTGTTCTTCATAATATACACAGGCACTGCTGTTCTCGATAATATAGACCGTAATACATGTCCTCAAGAATATACAGGCCCTGCTGTACTCGAAAGATGCACAGGGACAGCTGTTATCAATAATGTACACAGAGACTGCTGTTCTCTATAATAGGCACAGGGAGTGCTGTTCTCTAAAATATACAAGGAATGTTGTTCTCTATAATATACACAGGGACCACTGTTCTATATAATGTACATAGTGACTGCTCTTCTCTGTAGCATGCTGTTCTCCATTTTATACACAGGTAATGCTGTTTACTGTAATATACACAGGGAATGCTTATTCTCTATAATATACACAGTCATTGATGTACTCTAAAATTTGCACATTGACAGCTGTTCTCAATAATATACACAAAGACCATTCTAACCTATAATATACACAGGGACTGCTGTTCTTGATAATGAGCACAGCGTCTGATATTCTCTCCAATATACATAGCAATTGCTGCTCTAACTTATAAAAAACAGAACTGCTGATCTCTATTATGAAGACAGAGACCGCTGATCTCTACAGCATGGATGGGACAGCTCATCTGTATATTATACACAGGCACTGCTGTACTCTATAATATACATGGGGATTGCTATTCTCTATAATGCACGCAGGGATAGCTGTTCTCTCTACACAGGCACTGCTGTTCTCGATAATATAAACAGTAACTCGTGTTCTGTATAATACACCGCTGTACTTCAAAATATAAATGAGGACCGCTGTTCTCAATAATATACACATGGATAGCTGTTCTCTAAAATGTAGACAGGGATTGTTGTTCTTTCTAATATAAACAGTGACTGCTGTTTTCTATAATGTACACATTGACTGCTCTTCTCTATAACATGCACAGTGCTTCTGTTCTCTACATTATACCTGGTGCTATGATGTTGTGGCCATAACAGAGACATGGGTTTCTCAGGGGCAGAAATGGTTGCTGGATGTTCCAGGGTTTAGAACATTTAAAAAGAATAGGGAGGGGGAAAATCAGAGAGGGTACCACAGCTACAGAAGTTACCATTGTCAAGGAGAGTCAGTATGGATGGAAACAGTAAGGGAGCAGTCACCTCATTAGGGGTTTACTACAGGCCTCCCAATAGCAGCAGGAAGATTGAAGAAAGCATAGGTCAACAGATTTTGGAAAAGTGTGAATGTAGTAGGGTTATTGTAATGGGTGACTTTAACTTTTCCAATATTGATTGGAACCTCCTTCGAGCAGATGGTTTGGAAGGAGCTGTTTTTGTAAGGTGTGTTCAGGAGGGTTTCCTAACCCAGTACGACGAGGCTGACGAGGGGAGAGGCTATTTTAGATTTGGTGCTCGGCAATGAGCCGGGGCGGGTGTCAGATCTTGCGGTGGGAGAGCATTTCGGTGATAGTGACCACAACTGCATAGCTATGGAGAAGGAGAGAAGCAGGCACAATGGGAGGATATTTAATTGGGGAAAAGGAAACTATGATGCTATCAGACGTGAGTTGGGAAGCATGAACTGGGAGCAATTGTTCCATGGAAAGAGCACTATAGACATGTGGAGACTGCTTAAGGAACAGTTGTTGCGAGTGATGCACAAATGTGTTCCTCTGAGACAGGCAAGAAGGGGTAAGGTAAAGGAAACTTGGATGACGAGAGCGGAGGAGCTTCTCTCAAAAGAAAGAAGGCAGCTTACATAAGGTGGAGGAAGCAAGGGTCTTGGTCAACTCTAGAGGATTGCAGGCAGGTGAGGAAGGAGCTCAAACATGGTCTGAGGAGAGGCAGGAGGGGGCACGAAAAAGGCTTGGCAGGAAGGATTAGGGAGAATCCAAAGGCATTTTACATGTAATTGAAGAATAAGAGAATGATCAAACAAAGAGAGGGCCGATCAGGGATAGCATAGGGAACTTGTGTACAGAGTCTGAGGAAGTAGGGGAAGCCCAAAATGAGTTTTTTGCTTCTGTCTTTACTAAAGAAAAGGACCTTGTAGTGAATGAAACCATTGAGGAGCAGGTGTGCAGGCTGGAACAGATAGAGATTGAGGAAGCTGATGTGTTGAAAATTTTGACAAACATTAAGATTGACAAGTCACCAGGGCCAGACCAGATTTGTCCTTGGCTGCTTTGGGAAGCGAGAAATGTGATTGCTTCACCGCTTGCATCCTCACTCTCCACAGGAGTCGTACCTGAGGACTGGAGGGAGGCAAATGTAATTCCTCTCTTCAAGAAAGGAAATAGGGAAATCCCTGGTAATTACAGACCAGTCAGTCTCACGTCTGTTGTCTGCAAGGTGTTCGAAAGGATTCTGAGGGATAGGATTTATGACCATCTGGAAGAGCATGGCTTGATTAAAGGCAGTCAGCACGGCTTTGTGAGGGGCAGGTCATGCCTCAGAAATCTTATTGAGTTCTTTGAGGATGTTACTAGACAAGTTGATGAGGGTTGAGTGGTGGATGTTGTGTATATGGACTTCAGTAAGGCATTTGATAAGGTTTCCCATAGTAGGCTCGTTCAGAAGATCAGGAGGAATGGGATACAGGGAAATTTAGCTGTCTGGATACAGAATTGGCTGGTCAACAGAAGACAGTGCATGGTAGTGGAAGGAAAATATTCTGCCTGGAAGTCTGTAGTGAGTGGTGTTCCACAGTGCTCTGTTGTTGGGCCTCTACTGTTTGTAATTTTTATTAATGACTTGGATGAGGAGATTGAAGGATGGGTTAGCAAGTTTGCCGATGACACAGAGTTTGCAGGTGTTGTTGACAGTATAGAGGACTGTTGTAGGCTGCAGCATGACATTGACAGGATGCAGAGATGGGCTGAGAGGTGGCAGATGGATAAATGCAAAGTGATGCATTTTGGAAGATCGCACTTGAAAGTTGAGTACAGGATTAAAGACAGGATTCTTGGCAGTGTGGAGGAACAGAGGGATTTTGGTGTGCAGGTACACACATCCCTTAAAATTGCCACCCAGGTGGACAGGGTTGTTAAGAAAGCATATGGTGTTTTGGCTTTCGTTAACAGGGGGATTGAGTTTAAGAGCCGTGAGATCTTGTTGCAGCTCTATAAAACTTTGGTTAGACCACACTTGGAATACTGTGTCCAGTTCTGGTTGCCCTATTATAGGAAAGATGTGGATGCTTTGGAGAGGGTTCAGAGGAGGTTTACCAGGATGCTGCCTGGAATGGAGGGCTTATCTTACAAAGAGAGGTTGACTGAGCTTGGACTTTTTTCATTGGAAAAAAGAAGGAAGAGAGGGGAGCTAATTGAGGTGTACAAGATAATGAGGTGTACAAGATAATAACCAGAAACTTTTTCCCAGGGCAGAAATTGTTAACACGAGGGATCATAGTTTTAAGCTGTTTGGCGGAAAGTATAGAGGGGATGTCAGAGAATTGTGAGAGCATGGAATGCATTGCCAGCAGCAGTTGTGGAAGCGAGGTCATTGGGGATATTTAAGAGACATGCACATGGTCACAGAAATTTGAGAGTTCGTACATTAGGTTTACCTCACATGAGGATCAATGGTCAGCACAACATCGTGAGCTGAAGGGCCTGTTCTGTGCTGTACTGTTCTATGTTCTATACCCAGGGACTGCTGATATCAAAACCATGCACAGGGTCTATGTAATGTACACAGGCATTGCTGTGGTCTATAATATACACAGGGAAAGCCCATTCTCTATAATATACACATACACTGATGTTCACTGTTATGTACATAGGCACTGCTGTTCTCTAAAATATGCACAGTTCTTTATAATGTACACAGGGACAACTGTTCCCTACAGGGACTGCTATACTCGATTTTATAGACTGTAACTCCTGTACTGTATAATATACAGAGGCCCTGCTGATATTTAACTATGCACAGGGACAGCTGTTCTCAATAATATACTGTTATCCTTAATACGTTGCTGTTCTCTCTAATCTCAACAAGGACTACTCTTTGCTATAACATAGGTGGCGTCTGCTGTTCTCTATAATATACTCTGAACTGCTGAAATACATTTCAACGTCTTTTAAAATTTACCTTCCTTTCAGCCCCTACTCCTCGCTGTTGTTCCTCTGTAATATACACAAGCACTGCTGTTCTGTATAATATAGACAGCGACACCTGTTCTGTCTAAGATGCACAAGGACAGCTGTTTTGTATAATATACAATGGGAATGCTATTCTCTATGATATACACAGGGGCTGTTGTTTTAATGATGTGCACAGGGACTGCTGTTCTCTATAATATGTACAGCCACTGTTGTTCTCTCTAATATAGACAGCAACTGCTGTTCTGTATAAAATGCACAGAATGCTGAACACATTAAAAGAAAGTTTTCATGCATTTTAAAATTTACCTTCGCATTGAAAATCTGGTGCTCACTGTTGCTCCTCCCACTCTAAGAGCTGCCGAAAAGAAAGTGAAAAATGCTCAACTCCAGAAGTAAGCTTTTACATCTTTTATAATTCCCGTCGGCACTCTGGTCCTCGCTGTCGCTCCTGCCATTCCAACTGCCGCCGAAATAAAAATGTGAAGAACTCTCTTCAACAGGCACTGCTGTTCTCGATAATGAACACAGCGACTGATGTTCTGTCATACACATGAACTACTATTCAATCTAATATAAACCAGTACTGCTGATAATATAGACAGGAATCTGCAGAATATACTCAGGATCTGTTGTTTCTATATTATAGACAGTGATTCTTGTTCTGTATATTATTAGATTAGATTACTTACAGTGTGGAAACAGGCCCTTTGGCCCAACAAGTCCACACCGCCCCGCCGAAGCGTAACCCACCCATACTCCTACACCTACATCTACCCCTTACCTAACACTACGGGCAATTTAGCATGGCCAATTCACCTGACCTGCACATCTTTTGGACTGTGGGAGGAAACCGGAGCACCCGGAGGAAACCCACGCAGACACGGGGAGAACGTGCAAACTCCACACAGTCAGTCGCCTGAGGCGGGAATTGAACCCGGGTCTCTGGCGCTGTGAGGCAGTAGTGCTAACCACTGTGCCACCATGCCGCCCACCTATAATATAATAATATAATATAATATACATAGGGACAGCTGTCTCAATAATATGCGCAGAGAGCGCTGTTATCCCTAATATATACAGGGACTGCTTATCTCTAAAATATACACAGGAACTCCTGTTCTCATTAATGAACACATCGACTGATATTCTCTCCAATATATATAGGAACTGCTGTTCAACCTAATATCAACCAAGACTGCTGATCTGTATGATGAAGACAGGGACTACTGATCTCTATATTACAGACAGGGACATCACTTCTGTATAATAGACAAAGGGACTGCTGTTTTCTATAATATATAAAGTCGCTACTGTTCTCTCTAATATAGACAGTAACTCCTGTTCTGTATAACATACACAGGCACTGCTGTACTGTGCAATATGGACTTCTCCCACTTCAGCTGCCTCTGAAATAAAAAGTGAAGAACTCTCTACTTTTCACAGGCAGTGTTGTTCTCTATAATGTACACAGCAACTGATGTTCTCCCTAATATACACAGGGACTGCTGTTCAATCTAATACACACCAGGGCTGCTTTCTCTATTACGTAGACAGTAACGCCCATTCTCTATATTATAGACAGGCACTGCTGTACATCATAATATACAAAGGGACAGCTGTTCTCAATAATATACACAGTGACTTCTGTTCTCTATAATGTACGCAGGGACTGTTGTTCTCTAAAATATAGCCAGGTTTTGCTGTTCTCTATAATATACACAGGAACTGCTGTACCCTGTAACATAGACAGTGACTGCGCTTCTCCATAATATACACTCCGTCTGCTGTTCTCTCTAATCTCAACACGGACTACTTTTTTCAATAATGTAGATAGCGTCTGCAGATCTTTATAACATAACCTGACCTCCTGAAATAAGCTTCTACGTCTTTTAAAATTTACCTTGTCTTCGGCCCTCTGGTCCTCACTGTCACTCTTCCCACTCCATCTGCTGCCAAAATAACAAGTGAAGAACTCTCTGTAATATACACAGGAACTGCTGTTCCCTATAATATAGACAGTGAAACCTATTCTGTATAATATGCACATATGTTCCATATAATATTAGGGGAATGCTGTTCTCTATATTATACACAGGGGCTGTTGTTCTCTATAATGTCCACAGAGACTGCTGTTCTCTCCAATATAGACAGTAACTCCCTTTCTGGAAAATATATGCAGGCACTGCTGTTCTCTACGTTATACACAGGTACTGCTTTTCTCTGTAATCTAAACAGGGACATTTGTTCTCTGTAATATAGGAAGAGTCTGCTGTTCTCCGTCATAAAGCCAGGGACAGCTGTTCTACATCATATACACAGGGACTGTTGTTCTCTATACAGTGAGACTGCTGTTTTATCTAATATGAACAGGCACTGTTGCTCCATAGCATATACACAGGGATTGCTCTTCTTTGTGATATGCACAGACTGCTGTTCTCACTAATATGTTCTTTTCTATAATATAGACAACAACTGATGTTCTCTATAAGTGGAGCAGAATGCTTAGCGTGCTAAAAGTAAGCTTTTATGTATTTTAAAATTTACCTTCCCATCGAAAATCTAGTCCTCACTGTCACTCCTCCCACTCCAACGTCTTGTTGAAAAATAAAAGAACGCTCAACTCCTGAAATAAGTTCATATATCTTTTAAAATTTATACACATCGACACTCTGGTCCTCACTGTTGCTCCTCCAACTCAGGAAGAGTGGGCAGGGAGCAGATGAATGCAAAAGAACTGGCGGCTTGAAGTGCATATACTTTAATGCAAGGAATATGGTCAGGTAGATGAACTTAGGGCTTGGATTGGTGCCTGAGAGTATTGTGATCACAGAGACTTGGTCTAACGAAGGGCATGATTGGCAATTAAATGTTCCAGGATATAGATGCTTCAGATAGGACAGAGAGGGAAGTAAAAGAGAGGAAAGAGTTGCATTACTGGTCAAGGATGACCAGCTGGTCATTGCTGGTAAGCTGTTCTCTGTATTATACACAACGACTGCTGCTCTCTATGTTATAGACTGGATCAGCTGTTCTCTATAATATGCACAGTGACTGCTGTTGTCTATATTATTCACAGGGACAGCTGTTCTCTTGAATATAGACAGTTCTCTTTTCCATAATATAGGCAAAGACTGCTATTGTCTATAATATACACAGAATGCTGAACTCCTGAAGTAAGCTTTTATGTATTTGAAAATTTACCTTCCCATTGACTCTCTGATACTCAGTGTCACTCCTCCCACTCTAACCCACTGCCCCACTAAAAAAAAGAAGAAATCTGAACACCTGAAGTGAGCTTTTTAATCTTTTAAAATTTAGTTTCCAGTTGGCCCTCTGGTCCTCGCTATCGCTCCTCCCACTCAAACTCCCCCGAAATAAAAAGTGAAGAACTGTCTGTAATTTTCACACGCACTGATGTTCTCTCTAATATACACAGGGACATTTGTTCAATCTAATATAAACCAGGACTGTTGTTCTCTATTATGTAGACAGGGACAGTTGACTTCTATATTATGGACAGGGACAGCAATATACACAGGCACTACTGTTATCTATAATACTGACAGTGACCCCTGTTCTGTATGTTCTTCACAGGCACTGCTGTACTCTATGATATCAACATAGACTGCTGTGTCCATATTATGCATAGTTCAAAATCACACAACACCAGGTTATAGTCCAACAGGTTTGATTGGAAGCACACTAGCTTTCGGAGCGACACTCCTTCATCAGGTAATAGTGGAGGGCTCAATCCTAACACACAGAATTTATAGCAAAAATTTAAAGTGTGATGTAACTGAAATTATACATTGAAAAATTGATTGTCCGTTAAGCCTTTCCTCTGTTAGAATACAGTGATAGTTTCACTTCTTTCATGTTTAAATCACAAAACCTTTTTTTTAAAAAGCTGCATTCAATGAATCAAACTTCAATTGTACATTCAATGAATCAAACATTATTCATTGATTAAATGAAACAAACTTAACTCATTTTATTCGATGAATCAAACAGCACTCATTCATTCAATGAAACGGACTGCACATACGAATACAATGAATAGAGCTTCTGTCATTCTTTCAATGTCTCAAGCTTAACTCATTCATTCAAAAAATTACACTGCTTTCATTTGTTGATTGTATCAAACTTCAATCATTTATTCAATGAACCAAACCTTATTCCTTGTTTCAAGAAACATTTAATGAATCTAACTGCATTCCTTCATTCAATCGAACTGCATTCATTCATTCAATGAATCAAACTGTACTTATTCATTCAATGAATCAAACTTCAATCATTTATTCAAACTTGACAAATGCAGTTAAAGAATCAAACTGCATGCATTCATGTACTGAAACAAAATGCACTCATTCATTGAATAAAAAAAACTGCACAAGCTAATTCAATGAGTAGAGCTTTGCTCGAGACGTGGAATAAGATAAGCTTTAGTCATTCAATTAACGCATTCAGTTTGGTTCATTGAATCATTGAGTTCAGCTTAATTCATTGAATAAATGACTACATTTTGTTACAGTAAATGAATGAATGCAGTTTGATTCAATGAATGAACGACAGAAGCTCTATTCACTGAATTAACACGTGCAGTTTGTTTTATTGAATGAATGAATGAGCACATTTGGATTCCTTAAATGAATGAGTTCAGTTTGTTTCAGTGTTAATGAATAACATTTGATCCACTGAATGACGATTAAAGTTTGTTTCATAAAATGAATGTTGATTCATTTAATGATTGAGTTAAGCATAAAACATTGAATAAATGAGATAAGCTCGACTCGTTGAGTTAACATGTGTACTTTGTTTCATTGAATCAATGTAGTTTGTTTCATTGAATGAAGGCGTGAAGCTTGCGACATTGAATGAAAGAGTTAAGCTAGATTTAGCGAATGAAAATCATTTAATGATTGAGTGCAGTTTCATTTATTGAATCAATGAATGCAGCTTGATTCATTGAATGGATGAGTTAAGCTTGTTTCATTGGTGTAATGAAAAACGTTTGATTGATTGATTGAAGTTAGATTCAATAAATGAATGCATACAATTTGTTTCATTGAATGAATGCGAGATATTGAATGAATGACATAAGATCAAATCAGTGAATTTACACGTGCAGTTTGATTCATTGAATAAATGCATGAAGTTAGATTCAATGAATGAATGAATGCACTGTAATTCTTTAAATGGATGACTTAATTTCGAGACAGTGATTGAATGAGATAAGCTCTTCTCTTCGAATTAACACGTTCAGTTTGTTTCATTGAATCATTGAGTGCAGTTTGATTCATTGAAAGAAAGAATGCAGTTTGTTACATTGAAAGAATGTGTTAAGCTCGAGACTTTGAATGAATGAGAGGAGCTGTATTCATTCAATGAGCACGTTCATTTTATTTCATTGAATCCATTGAGTGTAGTTTGTTTCCGTAAATGAATGAGTGCAGTTTGAGTCATTAAATGTATGAGTTAAGATTGTTTCATTGAATGAATGAGTGCAGTTTGTTTCATTGAATGGATGAGTTAAGCTTGTTTCAATTAATAAATGAATAATGTTTGATTTATTGAATGAATGTTTGACGTTAGATACAATGAATGAACAAATGAATGCAGTTTGTTTCATTGAATGAATGCATTCAGGTGGAGCCATTGAATGAGTGAGAAGCTCTAATCAGTGAATTAAGTACACGTGCAGTTTCTTTCTTTGAGTGAACTAGTGCAGTTGGTTTTAGCAAATGAATGATTGCAGTTCTTGAGACAGTGAATGAATGTGAGAAGCTCAACTGATTGAATTAAAATGCAATTTGTTTCATTGAATGAGTGAGTGCAGTTTGTTTCATTGAATGATTGAGTGCAAGTTATGTAAATGAATGAATGCAGTTTGATTGATTGAATGAGTTAAGCTTGAGACATTGAGTAAGTGGGATAAGCTTTCCTCATTGAATTGACAAGTGCAGTTTGTTTCATTGAATGAAAAATGTATTTGGATTCATTAAATGAGTGATTGTCTCTTTGAATGAATGAATAACATTTGATCCACTGAATGAAGGATTCATTGAGTAAATGGTTGAAGTTTGATTCATTGAATGAATGAGTTAAGCTTGTCTCATTGAATTAATGAAAAACGTTTGATTCATTGAATGTAGGCGTAAAGCTCGATAAATTGAATGAATGAGATAAGCTCTACTCATTGAATTAACACATTTAGTTTATTTCATTGAATCATTGAGTGCAGTTTGTTTCATTTCATGAAATAATGCATTTTGTTTCATTGAAATAATGTGACAATCTTAACGCTTTCATTTACTGAAACAAACTGCACTCAACAGTTCAATGAAACAAACTGAACCAGTTCATTTAATGAATGGAGCAACTCTCATTCATTCAATGTCTCGAGCTTTACACAGTCTTTAAATGAAACAAAATGCATTCTTTCATACAATGAATCAAACTGTACTCAATCATTAAATGAAACAAACTGAACGCGTTGATTCAATGAGTAGAGCTTATCTCATTCATTCACTGTCTTGAGCCTAACTCATTCATTCAAAGAAACAAACGGTATTCAGTCATTCATTGACTCTAATATCAATCATTCATTCAATGAATTACACATTATTCACTAATTCAATGAGACAAACGTAACTCATTCATTTAATGAATCCAACTGCATTCATTCATTCAACGAATCAAACTGCACATTTAAATTCAATGAGCAGAGTTTATCTCATTCATTCATTGTCTCAAGTTTAACTCATTCAATCAATAAATCAAATTGTATTCGGTTGTTTACTGAAGCGAACTGCACTCATTCACTCAATGAAACAAACAGCATTCATTATTTCAATGAAACAAACTGCACTCATTCATTCAATGAAACAAAACTGCACGTGTAAATTCACTAATTAGAGCTCATCGCATGCATTTAATATCTCGAGCTTAACTCATTCATTCAATGAGTCACACTGCATTCATTCATTCAGTGAATGAAACTGCACTCAATGAAACAAACTGTATTTCATTATTTAATCTAGCTTATCTCATTCATTCAATATCTCGAGCTAAATGCCTCCATTCAATGAAACAAACTACATTCATTCATTGAAGCAAACTGCATTCATTCATTTATTGAAACAAACTGCAATCAGTCATTCTTTCTGTGAAACAAAATGCATTCTTTCACTTAACGAATCAAACTGCACTCAATGATTCAATGAAACAAAGTGGATCTGTGAATTCAACGAGCAGAGCTTATCTCATTTAATCAATGTCTCGAAATGAACTCATTCATTCCAAGAATTACACTTCATTGACTCTAACATCAAGCATTATTTAATGAATCAAACTGCACCTGTAAATTCACTGATTGGATCTTATCTCATTCATTAAATATCTGGAGCTGGATGCATTCATTCAATCTAACTTCAATCAGTCAATCAAACGTATTTCATTACTTCAATGAAACAAGCTTAGCTCATTCATTCAATGTATCAAACTGCATTCATTGATTCAATCATTAAATGAAACAAAGTGCATTCAATCACTGAATCTAGCTTAACTCTTTCATTCAATGTTGCAAGCTTCACGCCTTCATTCAATGAAACAAACTCCATTCATTCATTCAGTGAAACGAAGTACAACCAACATTCGTTTAACGAAACAAACTTTAATCTTCATTCAGTGGATCACAAACTGAGCTCATTCATTCAATGAAACAAACTGCACGTGTTAGTTCAATGAGTAGAGCTTATCTCAATTATTCAATATCTCAAGCTTAACGCTTTCATTCAAGGAAACAAAGTGCATTCATTCATTGAATCATTATTCATTGAAGCATTTATTCATTAACTCTAACAAAATGCATTCATTCATTCAAGGAATTAAACTGAACTCAACGATTCAATGAAACAAACTGAACGTGTTATTTCAATGAGTAAAGCTTATCTTGTTCCATGTCTTGAGCTTAACTCATTCATTCAATGAAACAGGCTGCAATCATTCATTCTAAGAATCAAGAGATATTCATTGATTCAATGAAGCAAAGTTAACTCGTACATTGAAAGAACCATACTGCATTCTTTCATTGAATGAAACAAGCCTCAATCGTTCATTCAGTGAATTAAATGCTATTGATTAATACAATGAAACAAATTAAACTCATTCAACTAATGAATCCAACTGCACACATTCATTCAATGAAACAAAATGCACGTGTTAATTCAATGAATAGAGCTTCTCTCATTTATTCAATGTCTCAAGCTTAAGTCATTCATTCAATGAACGTACTGCACTCAATCATTCACTGAAACAAACTGCTCTCCTTCATTCAATGAAACAAACTGCACGTGTAAATTCAAAGAGGGGAACTAATCTCATCCATTCAATGTCTTGAGCTTTACACATTATATCAATGAAACAAATTGCATTCTTTCATTCAATGAATTAAACTGTACTCAATGATTCAATGAAACAAACTGCAGGTGTAAATTCAATGAGTGAAATTTCTCTCATTCATTGTTGTTCGGTCCGCCGAGCTGGGAAATTGCATTGCAGACGTTTCGTCCCCTGTCTAGGTGACATCCTCAGTGCTTGGGAGCCTCCTGTGAAGCGCTTCTGTGTTGTTTCCTCCGGCATTTATAGTGGTTTGTCTCTGCTGGTTCTGGTTGTCAGTTCCAGCTGTCCGCGGCAGTGGCCAGTATATTGAGTCCAGGTCAATGTGTTTGTTGATAGAATCCGTGGATGAGCGCCATGCCTCTAGGAATTCCCTGGCTGTTCTCTGTTTGGCTTGTCCTATAGTGTTGTCCCAGTCGAACCCATGTTGCTTGTCATCTATGTGTGTGGCTACTAAGGATAGCTGGTCGTGTCGTTTCGTGGCTAGTTGGTGTTCATGGATACGGATCATTAGCTGTCTTACTGTTTGTCCTATGTAGTGTTTTGTGCAGTCCTTGCATGGGATTTTGTACACTGCATTGGTTTTGCTCATGCTGGTGAGTTGTTGTCTGGGAGTGGCTGTTGGTTTGTTGCTGTTATGAGTCCTAGTGGTCGTAGTAGTCTGGCTGTCAGATATATGGTAACGTGGCTAGTCCTTTAGGTTGTGGCATGTCCTCATTCCGTTATCTTTCCCTTAGGCATCTGTTGATGAAATTGCAGGGGTATCGGCTTTTGGCGAATACATTGTAGAGGTGTTCTTCCTCCTCTTTTTGCAATTCAGGTGTGCTGCAGTATGTTGTGGTCCTTTTGAACAGTGTCTTGATGCAACTTCTTTTTTGTTTGTTGAGGTGGTTGCTTTCGTATTTCAGGACTTGGTCTGTGTGTGTGGCTTTCCTGTATACCTTTGTGGTGAATTCTCTGCTCAGTGTTCTCTGTACCATTAGGTCTAGGAATGGGAGTTGGTTGTCTGCTTCTTCCACTCTAGTAAATCTAGAGAGTGCGGCGTGTGTTTTCTATTTCTGTGTTTTTAATGATTACAAAGGTGTCATCCGCATATCTGACCCAGAACTTGGGTTGAATTTGCAGTTCTAATCTTTGTGTTATGGCTTCTGCTATGAGTCCAGAGATGGGTGAGCCATCGGTGTGCCATTGATTTGTTCATATATTTGGTTAATGAATGTGAAGTGTGTTGTGAGGCACAGGTCCAGTAGTTTGAGTATGCAGTCTTTATTGAAAGGTTGCCCGTCTTGTTGTCTGTTTTGTATGTCAAGGCTATTATTTCTCTGGCTAGGGTTTTGTCGATAGAGATGAACAGTGCTGTTACATTGAATGAGAACGTAGTTTCTTCCTTGTCTATGTGTATATTTCTGATGATGTCCAAGAATTCCTTACTTGACTGTATAGAGTGTCTGGATCCTCTGATGAGACACTTATCCTATTCATTCAATGTCCCCAGCTTAACGCCTTCAATCAATAAAACAAACTGTATTCATTCATTCATTGAATCTAGCTTCAATCATTCATTCAATGACTCACACATTATACAGTGATTCAATGAAACAAATTCAACTCATTCATTTAATGAAAACAACCTCATTCATTCTTTCAATGAAGCAAACTGCATGTTATTCAATGTTATGGGCATGGGCAGCAAACCAGAGAAAACAACTCTGTTTGTTCTAGCTCTAAGCTTCCATCCTAGCTTCCTAGCTCCCTGAATTCCTGTCTCAAGTCCCACGTGGTTAAAGATGCCCTCCAACGCATCTCGTCCACATCCCGCACCTCCACCCTCAGACCCCACCCCTCTAACCATAACAAGGACAGAACGCCCCTGGTGCTCACCTTCCACCCTACCAACCTTCGCATAAACCAAATCATCTGCCGACATTTCCGCCACCTCCAAACAGACCCCACCACCAGGGATATATTTCCCTCCCCACCCCTTTCCGCCTTCCGCAAAGACCGTTCCCTCCATGACTACCTGGTCAGGTCCACGCCCCCAAACAACCCACCCTCCAATCCCTGCCACAGCAGGAACTGTAAAACCTGTGCCCACACCTCCTCCCTCACCTCTATCCAAGGCCCTAAAGGAGCCTTCCACATCCATCAAAGTTTTACTTGCACATGCACTAATATCATTTATTGTATCTGTTGCTCCCGATGCGGTCTCCTCTACATTGGGGAGACTGGGCGCCTCCTAGCAGAGCACTTTAGGGAACATCTCCAGGACATCCGCACCAATCAACCACACCGCCCCGTGGCCCAACACTTCAACTCCCCCTCCCACTCTGCCGAGGACATTTGATCCACTGATTGAAGGATTCATTGAGTAAATGATTGAAGTTTGATTCATTGAATGAATGAGTTAAGCTCGTCTCATTGAATTAATGAAAAACGTTTGATTCATTGAATGTAGGCATAAAACTCGATAAATTGAATGAATGAGATAAGCTCTACTCATTGAATTAACACGTTCAATTTATTTCATTGAATCATTGATTCATTTAATGAAACAATGCATTTTGTTTCATTGAAATAATGTGTAAAGTTTGAGTCATTGAATGGATGAGATTAGTTCCTCTCTTTGAATTTACATGTGTAGTTTGTTTCATTGAATGAAGGAGTGTAGTTTGTTGCAGTGAATGATTGAGTGCAGCTGGATTCATTAAATTAATGAGTTCAGTTCGTTTCATTGTATTAATGCATTTCATGAATGATTGAGGCTTCTTTCATTCAATGAGTGAATGCAATATGATTCTTTAAATGTAGCGTTTGAAGCATGTGTACTTCAACGTGAGGAGCACCCGAAATACAGTGGGTTAACTGGCAGCGTGGGTTGGTACCTGGGACTTCAATGTTGTGGCCATTACGGAGACATGGATAGAGCAGGGACAGGAATGGCTGTTGCAGGTTCCGGGATTCAGATATTTCAGTCAGAACAGGGAAGATGATAAAAGAGGGGAAGATGTGGCATTGTTGATCAGGGACAATATTACAGTTGTAGAAAGGATATCTTGGGACTCGTTATCTGCCATTCATTATCTCAATGAAACAAATTGAACTAATTCATTCAATGAATCAAACTGCACTCGTTCATTCAATCAAACAAACTGTCTGTGTTAATTCAATGAGTAGAGCATGTCTCATTCATTCAATGTCTTGCGCTTAACTCCTTTATTCGATGAAACAAACTAAACTCATTCATTGAATGAATTCAACTGCACTCGTTCAATGGATGAACTTCAATGAAAAAAGTGAATGTGTTAATTCAATGAGTAGAGCTTCTCTCATTCATTCAATGTCTGAGGTTTAACTCATTCATTCAATGAATCAAACTGAATTCATTCATTGTATCAAACTGCATTAATTCATTTTCTCAAACACACTGCAATCGTTTATTCAGTGGATCAAATGTCATTCATAAACTCAATAATGCAAACTGAACTCATTCATTTAATGTTCCAACTGCAGTCTTTTATTCAATGAAACAAACTGCACGTGTTAATTCAATGAAGAGAACTTCTCTCATTCATTCAATGAATCAAACTGCACTCAATCATTGAATGGAACAAACTGTACGTGTTAATTCAATGAGTAGAGCTTCTCATATTCATTCAATGTTTCGAGCGAAGCACCTTCATTCAATGAAACAAACTGTATTCATTCATTGTATCAAAGCTCAATAAATCATTCAATGAAACAAACGTTACTCATTAATTCAATGAAACAAGCTTGACTCCATCATTCAATGAATCAAACTGCATTGTTTACTCCAACGAATAAAACTGCACACAATAATTCAATGAAACAAACTCTATTAATTCATTCAGTGAATCTGACTTATCTCATTCAATCAATGTCTCCAGCTTAATGCCTTCATTCAATGAAACAAACAGCATTATTCAATGAATCAAACTCTATTCTTTCATTCAGTGAAACTGGCTTATCACATTCAATCAATGTCTCCAGCTAAATGCCTTCATTCAATTAAAGAAACTGTATTCATTCAATGAATCAAACTAGACACAATGATTCAATGAAACTAACTGAACTTATTCATTGAATGAATACAACTGCACTCATTCAATGAATGAACTTTAATGAAAAAAATGAATGTGTTAATTCAATGATTAGAGCTTCTCTCATTCATTCAATGTCTGAAGGTTAACACATTGATTCAATGAATCAAACTGGATTCATTCATTGCATTCATTTTCTGAAACAAACGTCAATCGTACATTCAGTGGATCAAATGTCATTCATGAACTCAATAACGTAAACTGAACTCATTCATTTAATGAATCCAATTGCAGTCTTTCATTCAATAAAACAAACTGAACGTGTTAATTCAATGAATAGAATTTCTCTCATTCATTCAATGAATCAAACTGCACTCAATGATTCAATGCAACAAACTGTACGAGTTAATTCAATGAGTAGAGCTTCTCATATTCATTCAAAGTCTCAAGCTTATCGCCTTAATTCCATGAAACAAACTGCATTCATTCGTTGTATCTAAGCTGAATAATTCATCAATGAATCAAACGTTACTCTTTAATTCAAGGAAACAAGCTTGACTCAATCATTCAATGAATCAAACTGCAATCATTCCTCAAATGAATGAAACTGCACACAATCATTCAATGAAACAAACTCTATTCTTTCATTCAGTGAAACTGGCTTATTACATTCAATCAATGTCTCCAGCTTAATGCCTTCATTCAAGGAAAGAAACTGCATTCAATCAATAGATCAAACTACACACAATTATTCAATGAAACTAACTGAACTTCTTAATTCAATAAGAAGAGCATATCTCATTCATTCAATGTCTCGAGCTTAACGCCTTTATTCAATGAAACAAACTGAACTCTTTAAATGAATGAATCTAACTGCACATTAAGATTCAATGAAACTAACCGAACGTGTTACTTCAATAAGTACAGCATATCTCATTCACTCAAAGTCTCGAGCTTAACGCCTTTATTCAATGAATTCAATGAATGCACTCATTCAATGAATGAACTTCAATGAAAAAAATGAATGTGTTAATTCAATGATTCAATGAATGAACTTCAATGAATTAACTTCAATGAAAAAAATGAATGTGTTAATTCAATGAGTAGAGCCCCTCTCATTCATTCAATGTCTGAAGTTTAACTCATTCATTCAATAAATCAAATTGCATTCATTCATTGCATCAAACTGCATTTCATTCATTTTCTGAGACAAACTTCAATCGTTCATTCAGTGAATCAAATGTCATTCATGCACTCAATAATGTAAAACTGAACTCATTCAATTCATGAATCCAACTGCAGTCTTTTATTCACTGAAACAAACTGCACGTATTAATTCAATTAATAGAACCTCTCTCATTCATTCAATGATCTAAACTGCACTCAATGATTCAATGGAGCAAACTGTACGTGTTAATTCAATGAGTAGAGCTTCTCATATTCATTCAATGTCTCAAGCTTATTGCCTTAATTCAATGAAACAAACTGCATTCATTCGTTGTATCTAAGCTGAATAATTCATTCAATGAATCAAACGTTCCTCTTTAATTCAATGAAACAAACTTGACTCAATCATTCAATGAATCAAACTGCAATCATGAATGAATGAATGAAACTGCACACAATCATTCAATGAATCAAACTCTATTCTTTCATAGAACATAGAACATAGAAGAATACAGCGCAGTACAGGCCCTTCGGCCCTCGATGTTGCGCCGATCAAAGCCCACCTAATCGACACTAACACGCTATCCTCCATATACCTATCCAATGCCCGCTTAAATACCCATAAAGAGGGAGAGTCCACCACTGCTACTGGCAGGGCATTCCATGAACTTACGACTCGCTGAGTGAAGAACCTACCCCTAACATCAGTCCTATATCTACCCCCCCTTAATTTAAAGCTATGCCCCCTTGTAATAGCTGACTCCATACATGGAAAAAGGTTCTCACTGTCAACCCTATCTAACCCCCAATCATCTTGTACACCTCTATCAAGTCACCCCTAAACCTTCTTTTCTCCAGTGAAAACAACCCCAAGTGCCTCAGCCTTTCCTCATAGGATCTTCCTACCATACCAGGCAACATCCTGGTAAACTTCCTCTGCACCCGTTCCAGTGCCTCCACATCCTTCCTATAGTATGGCGACCAAAACTGCACACAATATTCCAGATGCGGCCACACCAGAGTCTTCTACAACTGCAGCATGACCTCAGGACTCCGGAACTCAATTCCTCTACCAATAAAAGCCAGTACGCCATATGCCTTCTTCACTGCACTATTTACCTGGGTGGCAACTTTCAGAGATCTGTGTACATGGACACCAAGATCCCTCTGCTCTTCCACACTACCAAGTATCCGACCATTAGCCTAGTACCCCATCTTTTTGTTACTCTTACCAAAGTGAATCACCTCACACTTAGCTACATTGAATTCCATTTGCCACCTTTCTGCCCAGGGGTGCAGCTTCTCTATATCCCGCTGTAACCTGCCACATCCTTCCTCACTGTCTACAACTCCTCCGACTTTCGTATCATCCGCAAACTGGCTCACCCAACCTTCTAACCCTTCCTCCAGGTCATTTATAAAAATGACAAACAGCAATGGTCCCAAAACAGATCCTTGCGGAACACCGCTAGTGACGGCACTCCAAGATGAACCTTTGCCATCAACTACTACCCTCTGTCTTCTTCCAGCCAGCCAATTCCTAATCCAAACCTCCAACTCACCCTCAATGCCATATCTCTGTATTTTCTGCAGTAGCCTACCATGGGGGACCTTATCAAACGCCTTACTAAAATCCATATATACCACATCTACCGCTTTCTCCTCATCTACCTCCTTAGTCACCTTCTCAAAGAATTCAATAAGGTTTGTGAGGCACGACCTGCCCTTCACAAAACCATGCTGACTATCCTTGATCACATTATTCTTATCCAGATGTGCATAAATCCTAACCCTTACAATTCTCTCTAAGACTTTGCCCACAACAGAAGTGAGACACACTGGCCTATAGTTACTAGGATTATCCCTACTCCCCTTCTTGAACAAGGGAACCACGTTTGCTAGCCTCCAGTCCTCTGGCACTACTCCTGTAGACAAAGAGGACACAAAAATCACGGCCAATGGCTCTGCAATCTCCTCCCTTGCTTCCCAAAGAATCCTAGGATAAATGCCATCAGGCCCAGGGGACTTATCTATTTTCACCCTTGCCAGAATTTCCAACACCTCTTCTCTACATATCTCAAAGCCATCCATTCTACTTATTCGTGCCTCAGTATTCATATCGACAACAATGTCCTGTTCCTGAGTGAATACTGATGAAAAGTATTCATTCAGTGCCTCCCCAATCTCTTCAGCCTCCACACGCAACTTCCCATTACTATCCTTGATTGGACCTATTCCTACCCTAGTCATTCTTTTATTCCTAACATACCTATAGAAAGCCTTACGGTTTTCCCTAATCCTACCAACTAAGGACCTTTCATGTCCCCTCCTTGCTGCTCTTAGCTCTCTCTTCAGGTCCTTCCGGGCTACCTTATAACTCTCAATCGCCCCTATTGAACCTTCACGCCTCATCTTTACAAAGGCCGCCCTCTTCCATTTAACAAGGGATTCCAATTCCTTATTAAACCACGGCTCCCTCACATGACCCTTTCCTCCCTGCCTGATAGGTACGTACTTATCAAGGACACTCAATAGTTGCTCCTTGAACAAGTTCCACATATCAATTACGCTCTTGTCTTGGAATCTACTTTTCCAATCCACACATCCTAAGTCATGCCTCACTGCATCATAATTTCCCTGCCCCCAGCTATAACTCTTGCCCTGTAGTACACACTTATCCCTCTCCATCACTAGAGTAAAAATCACCGAATTGTGGTCACTGTCCCCAAAGTGCTCACCTACCTCTAGTTCTAATACCTGGCCTGGTTCGTTACCCAGAACCAAATCCAGTATGGCCTCGCCTCTTGTTGGCTTATCTACATATTGTGTCAGGAAACTCTCCTGCACACATTGGACAAACACTGACCCATCTAACGAACTTGAGCTATAGCTTTCCCAATCAATATCAGGAAAGTTAAAGTCCCCCATAACAACCACCCTATTACTGTCACTCTTCTCCTGAATCACCTTTCTTCAATGATTCTAGGACTATTAGGAGGCCTGTAAAAGACTCCTAACCTCACCTCTCCTATTCCTAACCTCAACCCAAACTACCTCAGATGGCAAATCTTCGTCCATCTTCCTTTCCACCTTTCCATCTTTGACAAGCAAAGCCACACACCCCTCTTTTACCCCCACCTCTGACCCTACTAAAACATTTAAACCCTGGAACCTGCAACAGCCAATCCTGTCCCTGATCTAGCCATGTCTCCGTAATAGCCACAACATCGAAGTCCCAGGTACCAACCCACGCTGCAAGTTCACCTACCTTATTTCGTATACTTCTGGCATTAAAGTATACACACTTCAAGCCACTCTTCTGTTTACAGGCACCCTCCTTTAAGATTGATGCCATATTCCTAACCTCCCTGCACTCCAGGTCCTGCACCCTAAAGCTACAGTCTGGGTTCCCATGCCCCTGCAGAGTTAGTTTAAACCCCCCCCAAGAGCACTAGAAAACCTCCCCCCAAGGATACTGGTGCCCCTCAGGTTCAGGTGCAGACCATCCTGTTTATAGAGGTCCCACCTTCCCCAGAAAGAACCCCAGTTATCCAAGTACCGAAATCCCTCCCTCCTGCACCATCCCTGTAGCCACGCATTTAACTGTTCTCTCTCCCTATTCCTTGACTCTCTATCACTTGGCACGGGTAACAAACCAGAGACAACAACTCTGTTCATTCTAACTCTGAGCTTCCAACCTTGCTCCCTAAAAGCCTGTCTAACATCCTCAGCACTCCTCCTACCTATGTCATTGGTGCCAATATGGACCATGACTTCAGGCTGCTCCCCCTCCCCCTTAAGGATCCGGAAAACACGATCAGAGACATCACGTACCCTTGCACCTGGGAGGCAACATACCAAACGTGAGTCTCTCTCGTTCCCACAAAACCGCTTATCTGTGCCCCGAACTATCGAGTCCCCAATTATTATTGCTCTGCTCTTCTCCACCCTTGCCTTCTGAGTAGCGGGGACAGGCTCCGTGCCAGAGGCCTGAGCCCCGTCACTTACCCCTGGTAAGTCGTCCCCCCCACAAGTGTCCAAAACGGTATACTTGTTCTTGAGGGGAACGGCCACAGGGGGTCCCTGCACTGGCTGCTTCCTCCCAGTCCCCCTCACTGTCACCCATCTATCTGCCATCTTTGCAGTTACTACTTCCCTATAGCTCTGATCTATGACCCCCTCTGCCTCCCGAATGATCCGAAGTTCATCCAACTCCAGCTCCAGTTCCCTAACACGGTCTTGAAGGAGCTGGAGATGGGTGCACTTCCTGCAAGTGTAATCAGCAGGGACGTCCATGGCATCCCTCACATGTTGCAGGAGGAACATTGCACTGCCTTCACTGCCATCCCTCTAAAGCTAACCTTTATTTTAAAACAAAACTGGGTCTACAGAATACAACAAGCAAAATTCAGCACTTACCTACTTACCACAACGGATCTTATTATTAGGTTAGAGGAGGAGGGCGGGTGGGAGGCACTACCGCCGTGGTGCCTCGGGTTCTTCATCTGCGCGCTTTTAAAGGGGAAACAAACCTACCCAGGTAAGCTTACGCTCTACCTGCTTCCGGGTCTCGGCTGCCTCTCTGGTCGTTGTCACTTCCCCCTGCTGCTCCCGCTCTTTCTGTGAAGAGAGTGAACAAAAACACCGCTGCCCACTACCGGTAAGTACTTTTAAAACAAACAGTCTTACCTTAGCTGCTGCTCGCACTCACAATGACCGTTAGCGTCGAAGGGTGAGTATTTATGCTCACTGCTTTCCTTCCCGGCTGCCTCTCTGGTCGTCGTCACTTCCCCTGCTGCTCCCGCTCTTTCTGCGAAGAGAGTGAAAAAAAACACCGCTGCCCGCTACCGGTAAGTACTTTTAAAACAAACAATCTTACCTTAGCTGCTGCTCGCACTCACAATACTGGCTTATCACATTCAATCAATGTATCCAGCTAAATGCCTTCATTCAATGCAACAAACTACACACAATGATTCAATGTAACAAACTGAACTTATTCATTGAATGAACACAACTGCACTCATTCAATGAATAAACTTCAATGAAAAAAATGAATGTGTTAATTCAATGATTAGAGCTTCTCTCATTCATTCATTCAATGTCTGAAGGTTAACACATTGATTCAATTAATCAAACTGGATTCATTCATTGCATTCATTTTCTGAAACAAACGCCAATCGCACATTCAGTGGATCAAATGTCATTCATGCACTCAATAATGTAAAACTGAACTCATTCATTTAATGAATCCAATTGCAGTCTTTCATTCAATAAAACAATCTGTACGTGCTAATTCAATGAATAGAACTTCTCTCATTCATTCAATGAATCAAACTGCACTCAATGATTCAATGCAACAAAGTGTACGAGTTAATTCAAAGAGTAGAGCTTCTCATATTCATTCAATGTCAAAAGCTTATCGCCTTAATTCAATGAAACAAACTGCATTCATTCGTTGTATCTAAGCTGAATAATTCATTCAATGAATCAAACGTTACTCTTTAATTCAAGGAAACAAACTTGATTCAATCATTCAATGAATCAAACTGCAATCATGAATGAATGAATGAAACTGCACGCAATCATTCAATGAATCAAACTCTATTCTTTCATTCAGTGAAACTGGCTTATCACATTCAATCAATGTCTCCAGCTTAATGCCTTCATTCAATGAAAGAAACTGCATTCAATCAATGGATCAAACTACACACAATCATTCAGTGAAACTAACTGAACTTCTTAATTCAATAAGAAGAGCACATCTCATTCATTCAATGTCTCGAGCTTAACGCCTTTACTCATTGAAACAAACTGAACTCTTTAAATGAATGAATCTAACTGCACATTAAGATTCAATGAAACTAATTGAACGTGTTAATTCAATAAGTACAGCATATCTCATTCACTCAATGTCTCGAGTTTAACGCCTTTATTCAATGAATTCAATGAATGAACTTCAAAGAAAAAAAATGCATATGTTAATTCAATGAGTAGTGCTTCTCTCATTCATTCAATGTCTGAAGTTAAACTCATTCATTCAATGAAACAAACTGCATTCATTCAATGAATCAAACTACACACAATGATTCAATGCAACAAACTGAACTTATTCATTGAATGAATACAACTGCACTCATTCAATGAATGAACTTCAATGAAAAAAATGAATGTGTTAATTCAATGATTAGAGCTTCTCTCATTCATTCATTCAATGTCTGAAGGTTAACACATTGATTCAAAGAATCAAACTGGATTCATTCATTTTCTGAAACAAACGCCAATCGCACATTCAGTGGATCAAATGTCATTCATGCACTCAATAATGTAAAACTGAACGCATTCAATTCATGAATCCAACTGCAGTCTTTTATTCTCTGAAACAAACTGCATGGATTAATTCAATGAATAGAACCTCTCTCATTCATTCAATGATCTAAACTGCACTCAATGATTCAATGGAGCAAACTGTACGTGTTAATTCAATGAGTAGAGCTTCTCATATTCATTCAATGTCTCAAGCTTATCGCCTTAATTCAATGAAACAAACTGCATTCATTCGTTGTATCTAAGCTGAATAATTCATTCAATGAATCAAACGTTCCTCTTTAATTCAATGAAAAAACTTGACTCAATCATTCAATGAATCAAACTGCAATCATGAATGAATGAATGAAACTGCACACAATCATTCAATGAATCAAACTCTATTCTTTCATTCAGTGATACTGGCTAATCACATTCAATCAATGTCTCCAGCGAAATGCCTTCATTCAATGCAACAAACTACACACAATGATTCAATGAAACTAACTGAACTTATTTATTGAATGAATACAACTGCACTCATTCAATGAATGAACTTCAATGAAAAAAATGAAAGTGTTAATTCAATGATTAGAGCTTCTCTCATTCATTCATTCAATGTCTGAAGGTTAACACATTGATTCAATGAATCAAACTGGATTCATTCATTGCATTCATTTTCTGAAACAAACGTCAATCGTACCTTCAGTGGATCAAATGTCATTCACGAACTCAATAATGTAAACTGAACTCATTCATTTAATGAATCCAATTGCAGTCTTTCATTCAATAAAACAATCTGTACGTGCTAATTCAATGAATAGAACTTCTCTCATTCATTCAATGAATCAAACTGCACTCAATGATTCAATGCAACAAAGTGTACGAGTTAATTCAAAGAGTAGGGCTTCTCATATTCATTCAATGTCTAAAGCTTATCGCCTTAATTCAATGAAACAAACTGCATTCATTCGTTGTATCTAAGCTAAATAATTCATTCAATGAATCAAACGTTACTCTTTAATTCAAGGAAACAACCTTGATTCAATCATTCAATGAATCAAACTGCAATCATGAATGAATGAATGAAACTGCACGCAATCATTCAATGAATCAAACTCTATTCTTTCATTCAGTGAAACTGGCTTATCACATTCAATCAATGTCTCCAGCTTAATGCCTTCATTCAATGAAAGAAACTGCATTCAATCAATGGATCAAACTACACACAATCATTCAATGAAACTAACTGAACTTCTTAAATCAATAAGAAGAGCATATCTCATTCATTCAATGTCTCGAGCTTAACGCCTTTATTCATTGAAACAAACTGAACTCTTTAAATGAATGAATCTAACTGCACATTAAGATTCAATGAAACTAATTGAACGTGTTAATTCAATAAGTACAGCATAATCTCATTCACTCAATGTCTCGAGCTTAACGCCTTTATTCAATGAATTCAATGAATGCACTCATTCAATGAATGAACTTCAAAGAAAAAAAATGCATATGTTAATTCAATGAGTAGTGCTTCTCTCATTCATTCAATGTCTGAAGTTTAACTCATTCATTCAATGAAACAAACTGCATTCATTCAATGAATCAAACTACACACAATGATTCAATGCAACAAACTGAACTTATTCATTGAATGAATACAACTGCACTCATTCAATGAATGAACTTCAATGAAAAAAATGAATGTGTTAATTCAATGATTAGAGCTTCTCTCATTCATTCATTCAATGTCTGAAGGTTAACACATTGATTCAAAGAATCAAACTGGATTCATTCATTGCATTCATTTTCTGAAACAAACGCCAATCACACATTCAGTGGATCATATGTCATTCATGCACTCAATAATGTAAAACTGAACGCATTCAATTCATGAATCCAACTGCAGTCTTTTATTCTCTGAAACAAACTGCATGGATTAATTCAATGAATAGAACCTCTCTCATTCATTCAATGATCTAAACTGCACTCAGTGATTCAATGGAGCAAACTGTACGTGTTAATTCAATGAGTAGAGCTTCTCATATTCATTCAATGTCTCAAGCTTATTGCCTTAATTCACTGAAACAAACTGCACGGATTAATACAATGATTGGAACCTCTCTCATTCATTCAATGATCTAAACTGCACTCAATGATTCAATGGAGCAAACTGTACATGTTAATTGAATGTGTAGAGCTTCTCATATTCATTCAATTTCTCAAGCTTATCGCCTTAATACAATGAAACAAACTGCATTCATTCGTTGTATCTAAGCTGAATAATTCATTCAATGAATCAAACGTTACTCTTTAATTCAAGGAAACAAGCTTGATTCAATCATTCAATGAATCAAACTGCAATCATGAATGAATGAATGAAACTGCACGCAATCATTCAATGAATCAAACTCTATTCTTTCATTCAGTGAAACTGGCTTATCACATTCAATCAATGTCTCCAGCTTAATGCCTTCATTCAATGAAAGAATCTGCATTCAATCAATGGATCAAACTACACACAATTATTCAATGAAACTAACTGAACTTCTTAATTCAATAAGAAGAGCATATCTCATTCATTCAATGTCTCGAGCTTAACGCCTTTATTCATTGAAACAAACTGAACTCTTTAAATGAATGAATCTAACTGCACATTAAGATTCAATGAAACTAATTGAACGTGTTAATTCAATAAGTACAGCATAATCTCATTCACTCAATGTCTCGAGCTTAACGCCTTTATTCAATGAATTCAATGAATTCACTCATTCAATGAATGATCTTCAAAGAAAAAAAATGCTTATGTTAATTCAATGAGTAGTGCTTCTCTCATTCATTCAATGTCTGAAGTTTAACTCATTCATTCAATGAAACAAACTGCATTCATTCAATGAATCAAACTACACACAATGATTCAATGCAACAAACTGAACTTATTCATTGAATGAATACAACTGCACTCATTCAATGAATGAACTTCAATGAAAAAAATAAATGTGTGAATTCAATGATTAGAGCTTCTCTCATTCATTCATTCAAAGTCTGAAGGTTAACACATTGATTCAATGAATCAAACTGGATTCATTCATTGCATTCATTTTCTGAAACAAACGACAATCGTACATTCAGTGGATCAAATGTCATTCATGCACTCAATAATGTAAAACTGAACGCATTCAATTCATGAATCCAACTGCAGTCTTTTATTCACTGAAACAAACTGCATGGATTAATTCAATGAATAGAACCTCTCTCATTCATTCAATGATCTAAACTGCACTCAGTGATTCAATGGAGCAAACTGTACGTGTTAATTCAATGAGTAGAGCTTCTCATATTCATTCATGTCTCAAGCTTATCGCCTTAATTCAATGAAACAAACTGCATTCATTCGTTGTATCTAAGCTGAATAATTCATTCAATAACTCAAACGTTCCTCTTTAATTCAATGAAAAAACTTGACTCAATCATTCAATGAATCAAACTGCAAACATGAATGAATGAATGAAACTGCACACAATCATTCAATGAATCAAACTCTATCCTTTCATTCAGTGATACTGGCTTATCACATTCAATCAATGTCTTCAGCTAAATGCCTTCATTCAATGCAACAAACTACACACAATGATTCAATGAAACTAAGTGAACTTATTCGTTGAATGAATACAACTGCACTCATTTAATGAATGAACTTCAATGAAAAAAATGAAAGTGTTAATTCAATGATTAGAGCTTCTCTCATTCATTCATTCAAAGTTTGAAAGAATGAATAGCTTCTCTCATTCATTCAATGAATCAAACGGCACTCTATGATTCAATGCAACAAAGTTTACGAGTTAATTCAAAGAGTAGAGACAAGAAGAGAAAAAGAAGAGAAAAGAGAAATGAGAAATGAGAAAAGAGATAAGAAGAGGGAATGGAGAAGAAGAGAATAGGGAAAAGAGAAAAGAAGAGAAAAGTGAAAAGAGAATATATAGAGAAAAGAAGAGAATGGAAGAGAAAAGAGAAAAGAAGAGAAAAGAGAAAAGAAGAGAAAGGGAAAAAGAAGAAAAAAGGGAAAAGAGTAAAGAAGAGAAAAGAGTAAAGAAGAGAAAAGGGAAAAGAAAAAAAGAAGAGAAAAGGGAAAAGAGAAAAGAAGAGAAAAAAGAGAAAAGAGAAAAGGAAAGAAAAGAGAAAAAGAGAATAGAGAAAAGAAGAGAAAAGGGAAAAGAAAAAAAGAAAAGAAAAGGGAAAAGAGAAAAGAAGAAAAAAGAAGAGAAAAGAGAAAAGAGAAAAAAGCAAAGAGAAAAGAAGAGAAAAGAGAAAAGAGATAAGAAGAGAAAAAAGAGAAAATAAGAGATTAGAGAAAAGAAGAGAAAAGAGAAAAGAGAAATGAGAAAAGAGAAAAGAAGAGGGAATGGAGAAGAAGAGAAAAGAAGAGAAAAGGGAAAAGAAAAAAAAGAAGAGAAACGGGAAAAGGGAAAAGAATAGAAAAGAAGAGAAAAGAGAACATAGAAAAAATGAAAAGAGAAAAGAAGAGAAAAGAATAGATAAGAGAAAAGAAAAGGGAAAAAAGAAAAGCAGAGAATAGAAGAGAAAAGAGAAAAGAAGAGAATAGAGAAATGAGGGAAAAGAAAAAAGGAAGAGAAAAGGGAAAAGAGTAAAGAAGAGAAAAGAAGAGAAAAGAGAAAAGAGAAAAGAAAAGAAAAAAGAGAAAAGAAGAGAATAGAGAAAAAAAGATTAAATATAAAAGAGAAAAGAAAAGTGAAAAGAGAAAGGATGAAAAAACAATAAGCGAAAAGAGAAGAAATAGAGAAAAGAAGAGAATAGAAGAGAAAAGAGAAAAGAAGAGAAAAGAGAAAAAGAGAAAAGAAGAGAGAATAAGAGAAAAGAAGAGGATAGAGAAAATAGAAAACAAGAGAAAAGAAGAGAAAAGAGAAAATAGAAAAGAAGAGGAAAAAGAAAAGAGAAAAGAAGAGTCAAGAGAAAAGAGACAAGAGAAAAGAAGAGAAAATGGGAAAGAGATAAGAAGAGAAAAGAGAAAAGAGAAAAGAAGGGAAAAGAGAAAAAGACAATAGAGAAAAGAAGAGAAAAGGGAAAAGAAAAAAAAGGAAGAGAAAAGGGAAAAGAGAAAAGAAGAGAAAAGAGAAAAGAGAAAAAAGAGAAAAGAAGAGAAAAGAGAAAAGAGAAAAGAAGAGAATAGAGGAAAGAAGAGAAAAGGCAAAAGAGAAAAGTGGATAGAAGAGAAAAGAATAGAAAAGAGAAAAGAGAAATGAGAAAAGATAAAAGAAAAGAGATAAAGAGAAAAGAAGAGAAAAAAGGGAAAAGAGTAATGAAGAGAAAAAAGCGAAAAGTGTAAAGAAGAGAAAAGAGAAAAGAAGAGAAAAGAGAAAAAGAGAAAAAATGGAAAAGAGTAAAGAAGAGAAAAGAAGAGAAAAGAGAAAATAAGAGAAAAGAGAAAAAGAGAAAAGAAGAGAAAAAATGGAAAATAGAAAAGAAGAGAAAAGAAGTGAAAAGAGAAAAGAAGAGAAAAAAGAGAAAAGAAGAGAAACGAAATGAAAAGAAGAGAAAAGAGAAACGAACAGAAAAGAAGAGAACTAGAAAAGAGACAAGTGAATAGAAGAGAAAAGAACAAAAAAGAGAAAAGAGAAATGAAGAGAATAGAAGAGAAAAGAGAAAAGAGAAAAGAGAAAAGAAGAGAATATGGAAATGAGGGAAAAGAAAAAAAAGAGAAAAGGAAAAGCGTAAAGAAGAGAAAAGAAGAGAAAAAAGAGAAAAGAAGAGAATAGAGAAAAAAAGATTAAATATAAAATAGAAAAGAAAAGTGAAAAGAGAAAGGATGAAAAAACAAAAAGCAAAAAGAGAAGAAATAGAGAAAAGAAGAGAATAGAAGAGAAAAGTGAAACGAAGAGAAAAGAGAAAAAGAGAAAAGAAGAGAGAAGAAGAGAAAAGAAGAGGATAGAGAAAATAGAAAACAAGAGAAAAGAAGAGAAAAGAGAAAATAGAAAAGAAGAGGAAATAGAAAAGAGAAAAGAAGAGTCAAGAGAAAAGAGACAAGAGAAAAGAAGAGAAAATGGAAAAGAGATAAGAGAAAAGAGAAAAGAGAAAAGAAGGGAAAAGAGAAAAAGACAATAGAGAAAAGAAGAGAAAAGGGAAAAGAAAAAAAGGAAGAGAAAAGGGAAAAGAGAAAAGAAGAGAAAAGAGAAAAGAGAAAAAAAGAGAAAAGAAGAGAAAAGAGAAAAGCAAAAAGAAGAGAATAGAGAAAAGAAGAGAAAAGGCAAAAGAGAAAAGTGGATAGAAGAGAAAAGAATAGAAAAGAGAAAAGAGAAATGAGAAAAGATAAATGAAAAGAGATAAAGAGAAAAGAACAGAAAAAAGGGAAAAGAGTAATGAAGAGAAAAAAGCGATAAGAGTAAAGAAGAGCAAAGAGAAAAGAGAAAAAGAGAAAAAAGGGAATAGAGTAAAGAAGAGAAAAGAAGAGAAAAGAGAAAATAAGAGAAAAGAGAAAACGAGAAAAGAAGAGAAAAAAATGGAAAAGAGAAAAGAAGAGAAAAGAAGTGAAAAGAGAAATCAAGAGAAAAAAGAGAAAAGAAGAGAAAAGAAATGAAAAGAAGAGAAAAGAGAAAAGAACAGAAAAGAAGAGAAATAGAAAAGAAACAAGTGAATAGAAGAGAAAAGAATAAAAAAGAGAAAAGAGAAATGAAGAGAAAAGAAGAGAAAAGAGAAAAGAGAAGGGAAAAGAGAAAAGGAGAGAAAAGAGAAAAGAAGAGAAAAGAAGACAAAAGAAAAAAGAGAAAAGTGAATACTAGAGAAAAGAATAGAAAAGAGAAAAGAGAAAAGTGAATAGAAAAGAATAGAAAAGAGAAAAGAAGTGAAAACAAGAGAAAAGAAAAGAAGAGTAACGAGAAAAGAGAAAAGAAGAGAAAAGAGAAAAGAAGACAAAAGAATAGAAAAGAGAAAACAGAAAAGGACAGAAAAGAAGAGAAATGAAAAGAGAGAAGAGAAAAGAAGAGAAAAGGAGAAATAAGAAAAGCGAAAAGAAGAGAATAGAAGAGAAAAGAGAAAAGAGAAAAGAAGAGAAAAGAAGGGAAATGAGAAAAGAAGAGGTAAGAAGAGAAAAGAAGAGAAAAGAGAAAGGTGTAAAGAAGAGAAAAGAGAAAAGAAGAGAAAAGGAGAAATTAGAAACGTGAAAAGAAGAGAATAGAAGAGAAAAGACAAAAGAATTGAAAAGAGAAAACAGAAAAGAAGAGAAATGAAAAAAGAGAAAAGAAGAGAAATGAACAGAAAAGAGAAAAGAAGAGAAATGAAGAGAAAAGAAGAGAAAAGAGAAAAGAAGTTAAAACAAGAGAAAAGAAAAGAAGAGAAACCAAGAGAAATGAAGAGAAAACAGAAAATAGAAAAGAGAAAACAAGAGAATAGAAGAGAAAAGAGAAAAGAGGAAAAAGACAAAAGAATAGAAAAGAGAAAACAGAAAAGAAGAGAAAAGAAGAGAAATGAAAAAAGAGAAAGAAGAGAAAAGAGTAAAGAACACAAATGACGAGAAAAGAAGAAAAAAGAGAAAAGAGAAAATAAAGAGAAAAGAGAAAAAAGAAAGGGGTAAAGAAGAGAGAACAAGAGAAAAAAGAAAAGAAGAGAAATGAAGAGAAAAGAGAAAAGAGAAAAAAGACAAAAGAATAGAAAAGAGAAAACAGAAAAGAAGAGAAATGAAAAAATAGAAAGAAGAGAAATGAGAAAAGAACAGAAATGAGAAAAGAAGAAAAAAGAGAGAAGAGAAAAGAAGAGAAATGAAGTGAAATTAAGAGAAAAGAGAAAAGAATAGAAAACAAGAGAAAAGAGAAAAGAAGAAGTAACAAGAGAAAAGAAGAGAAAAGAGAAATGGGTAAAAAAAGAGAGAAGAATAAAAACGAGAAAAGATGGGAAATGAAGAGAAAAGAGAAAATAGAAAAGGGAAACAAGAGAAAAGAAGAGATAATAGAAAAGAAGACAAAAGAATAGAAAAGAGAAAACAGATAAGAAGAGAAAACAAGAGAAAGGAGAAAAGAAGAGAAATGACGAGAAAACAGAAAATAGAAAAGAGAAAACAAGAGCATAGAAGAGAAAAGAGAAAAAAGACAAAAGAGTAGAAAAGAGAAAACAGAAAAGAAGAGAAAAGAAGAGAAATGAAGAGAAAAGAGAAAAGAGAAAAGAAGGGAAAAGAAGGGAAAAGAGAAAAGAAGAGGTAAGAAGAGAAAAGAAGAGAAAAGAGAAAGGTGTAAAGAAGAGAAAAGAAGAGAAAAGGAGAAATTAGAAAAGTGAAAAGAAGAGAATAGAAGAGAAAAGACAAAAGAATTGAAAAGAGAAAACAGAAAAGTAGAGAAATGAAAGAAGAGAAAAGAAGAGAAGTGAAGATAAACGAGAAAAGAGAAAAGAAGAGAAAAGAGGAAAGAGAAATGAAGAGAAAAGAAGAGAAAAGAGAAAAGAAATTAAAACAAGAGAAAAGAAAAGAAGAGAAACCAAGAGAAATGAAGAGAAAACAGAAAATAGAAAAGAGAAAACAAGAGAATAGAAGAGAAAAGAGAAAAGAGAAAAAAGACAAAACAATAGAAAAGAGAAAACAGAAAAGAAGAGAAAAGAAGAGAAATGAAAAAAGAGAAAGAAGAGAAAAGAGAAAAGAACAGAAATGATGAGAAAAGAAGAAAAAAGAGAAAAGAGAAAAAAGAAAGGGGTAAAGAAGAGAAAACAAGAGAAAAAAGGAAAGAAGAGAAATGAAGTGAAATTAAGAGAAAAGAATAGAAAACAAGAGAAAAGAGAAAAGAAGAAGTAAGAAGAGAAAAGAGAAATGGGTAAAAAAAAGAGAGAAGAATAGAAACGAGAAAAGATGAGAAATGAAGAGAAAAGAGAAAATAGAATAGAGAAACAAGACAAAAGAAGAGAAAATAGAAAAGAAGACAAAAGAATAGAAAAGAGAAAACAGATCAGAAGAGAAAACAAGAGAAAGGAGAAAAGAAGAGAAATGAAGAGAAAACAGAAAATAGAAAAGAGAAAACAAGAGCATAGAAGAGAAAAGAGAAAAAAGACAAAAGAGTAGAAAAGAGAAAACAGAAAAGAAGAGAAAAGAAGAGAAATGAAGAGAAAAGAGAAAAGAAGAGAAAAGATGGGAAAAGAGAAAAGAAGAGGTAAGAAGAGAAAAGAGGAGAAAAGAGAAAGGGGTAAAGAAGAGAAAAGAAGAGAAAAGCAGAAATTAGAAAAGTGAAAAGATGAGAATAGAAGAGAAAAGACAAAAGAATTGAAAAGAGAAAACAGAAAAGAAGAGAAATGAAAAAAGAGAAAAGAAGAGAAATGAAGAGAAAAGAGAAAAGAGAAAAGAAGAGAAAAGAGGAAAGAGAAAGGAAGGGAAATGAAGAGAAAAGAAGAGAAAAGAGAAAAGAAGTTAAAACAAGAGAAAAGAAAAGAAGAGAAACCAAGAGAAATGAAGAGAAAACAGAACATAGAAAAGAGAACACAAGAGAATAGAAGAGAAAAGAGAAAAGAGAAAAAAGACAAAAGAATAGAAAAGAGAAAACAGAAAAGAAGAGAAAAGAAGAGAAATGAAAAAAGAGAAAGAAGAGAAAAGAGAAAAGAACAGAAATGATGAGAAAAGAAGAAAAAAGAGAAAAGAGAAAAAAGAGGGGTAAAGAAGAGAAAACAAGAGAAAAAAGAAAAGAAGAGAAATGAAGTGAAATTAAGAGAAAAGAGAAAAGAGAAAAGAGAAAAGAATAGAAAACAAGAGAAAAGAGAAAAGAAGAAGTTGGAAGAGAAAAGAAGAGAAAAGAGAAATGGGTCAAAAAAGAGAGAAGAATAGAAACGAGAAAAGATGAGAAATGAAGAGAAAAGAGAAAATAGAAAAGAGAAACAAGAGAAAAGAAGAGATAATAGAAAAGAAGTCAAAAGAATAGAAAAGAGAAAACAGATAAGAAGAGAAAACAAGAGAACGGAGAAAAGAAGAGAAATGAAGAGAAAACAGAAAATAGAAAAGAGAAAACAAGAGCACAGAAGAGAAAAGAGAAAAAAGACAAAAGAGTAGAAAAGAGAAAACAGAAAAGAAGAGAAAAGAAGAGAAATGAAGAGAAAAGAGAAAAGAGAAAAGAAGAGGTAAGAAGAGAAAAGAAGAGAAAAGAGAAAGGTGTAAAGAAGAGAAAAGAAGAGAAAAGGAGAAATTAGAAAAGTGAAAAGAAGAGAATAGAAGAGAAAAGACAAAAGAATTGAAAAGAGAAAACAGAAAAGTAGAGAAATGAAAGAAGAGAAAAGAAGAGAAGTGAAGATAAACGAGAAAAGAGAAAAGAAGAGAAAAGAGGAAAGAGAAATGAAGAGAAAAGAAGAGAAAAGAGAAAAGAAATTAAAACAAGAGAAAAGAAAAGAAGAGAAACCAAGAGAAATGAAGAGAAAACAGAAAATAGAAAAGAGAAAACAAGAGAATAGAAGAGAAAAGAGAAAAGAGAAAAAAGACAAAACAATAGAAAAGAGAAAACAGAAAAGAAGAGAAAAGAAGAGAAATGAAAAAAGAGAAAGAAGAGAAAAGAGAAAAGAACAGAAATGATGAGAAAAGAAGAAAAAAGAGAAAAGAGAAAAAAGAAAGGGGTAAAGAAGAGAAAACAAGAGAAAAAAGGAAAGAAGAGAAATGAAGTGAAATTAAGAGAAAAGAATAGAAAACAAGAGAAAAGAGAAAAGAAGAAGTAAGAAGAGAAAAGAGAAATGGGTAAAAAAAGAGAGAAGAATAGAAACGAGAAAAGATGAGAAATGAAGAGAAAAGAGAAAATAGAATAGAGAAACAAGACAAAAGAAGAGAAAATAGAAAAGAAGACAAAAGAATAGAAAAGAGAAAACAGATCAGAAGAGAAAACAAGAGAAAGGAGAAAAGAAGAGAAATGAAGAGAAAACAGAAAATAGAAAAGAGAAAACAAGAGCATAGAAGAGAAAAGAGAAAAAAGACAAAAGAGTAGAAAAGAGAAAACAGAAAAGAAGAGAAAAGAAGAGAAATGAAGAGAAAAGAGAAAAGAAGAGAAAAGATGGGAAAAGAGAAAAGAAGAGGTAAGAAGAGAAAAGAGGAGAAAAGAGAAAGGGGTAAAGAAGAGAAAAGAAGAGAAAAGCAGAAATTAGAAAAGTGAAAAGATGAGAATAGAAGAGAAAAGACAAAAGAATTGAAAAGAGAAAACAGAAAAGAAGAGAAATGAAAAAAGAGAAAAGAAGAGAAATGAAGAGAAAAGAGAAAAGAGAAAAGAAGAGAAAAGAGGAAAGAGAAAGGAAGGGAAATGAAGAGAAAAGAAGAGAAAAGAGAAAAGAAGTTAAAACAAGAGAAAAGAAAAGAAGAGAAACCAAGAGAAATGAAGAGAAAACAGAACATAGAAAAGAGAACACAAGAGAATAGAAGAGAAAAGAGAAAAGAGAAAAAAGACAAAAGAATAGAAAAGAGAAAACAGAAAAGAAGAGAAAAGAAGAGAAATGAAAAAAGAGAAAGAAGAGAAAAGAGAAAAGAACAGAAATGATGAGAAAAGAAGAAAAAAGAGAAAAGAGAAAAAAGAGGGGTAAAGAAGAGAAAACAAGAGAAAAAAGAAAAGAAGAGAAATGAAGTGAAATTAAGAGAAAAGAGAAAAGAGAAAAGAGAAAAGAATAGAAAACAAGAGAAAAGAGAAAAGAAGAAGTTGGAAGAGAAAAGAAGAGAAAAGAGAAATGGGTCAAAAAAGAGAGAAGAATAGAAACGAGAAAAGATGAGAAATGAAGAGAAAAGAGAAAATAGAAAAGAGAAACAAGAGAAAAGAAGAGATAATAGAAAAGAAGTCAAAAGAATAGAAAAGAGAAAACAGATAAGAAGAGAAAACAAGAGAACGGAGAAAAGAAGAGAAATGAAGAGAAAACAGAAAATAGAAAAGAGAAAACAAGAGCACAGAAGAGAAAAGAGAAAAAAGACAAAAGAGTAGAAAAGAGAAAACAGAAAAGAAGAGAAAAGAAGAGAAATGAAGAGAAAAGAGAAAAGAGAAAAGAAGAGGTAGGAAGAAAAAAGAAGAGAAAAGAGAAAGGGGTAAAGAAGAGTAAAGAAGAGAAAAGGAGAAATTAGAAAAGCGAAAAAAAGAGAATAGAAGAGAAAAGACAAAAGAATTGAAAAGAGAAAACAGAAAAGAAGAGAAATGAAAAAAGAGAAAAGAAGAGAAATGAAGAGAGAAGAGAAGAGAGAAAAGAAGAGAAAAGAGGAAAGAGAAAAGAAGACAAATGAAGAGAAAAGAAGAGAAAAGAGAAAAGAAGTTAAAACAAGAGAAAAGAAAAGAAGAGAAACCAAGAGAAATTAAGAGAAAACAGAAAATAGAAAAGAGAACACAAGAGAATAGAACAGAAAAGAGAAAAGAGAAAAAAGACAAAAGAATAGAAAAGAGAAAACAGAAAAGAAGAGAAAAGAAGAGAAATGAAAAAAGAGAAGGATGAGAAAGAGAAAAGAACAGAAATGATGAGAAAAGAAGAAAAAAGATAAAAGAGAAAAACGAAAGGGGTAAAGAAGAGAAAACAAGAGAAAAAAGAAAAGAAGAGAAATGAAGTGAAATTAAGAGAAAAGAGAAAAGAGAAAAGAGAAAAGAATAGAAAACAAGAGAAAAGAGAAAAGAAGAAGTAAGAAGAGAAAAGAAGAGAAAAGAGAAATGGGTAAAAAAGAGAAGAATAGAAACGAGAAAAGATGAGAAATGAAGAGAAAAGAGAAACAAGAGAAAAAGAAGAGAAAATAGAAAAGAAGACAAAAGAATAGAAAAGAGAAAACAGATAAGAAGAGAAAACAAGAGAAAGGAGAAAAGAAGAGAAATGAAGAGAAAACAGAAAATAGAAAAGAGAAAACAAGAGCATAGAAGAGAAAAGAGAAAAAAGACAAAAGAGTAGAAAAGAAAAAACAGAAAAGAAGAGAAAAGAAGAGTATGAAGAGAAAAGAGAAAAGAGAAAAGAAGAGAAAAGAAGGGAAAAGAGAAAAGAAGAGGTAAGAAGAGAAAAGAAGAGAAAAGAGAAAGGGGTAAAGAAGAGAAAAGAAGAGAAAAGGAGAAATTAGAAAAGCGAAAAGAAGAGAATAGAAGAGAAAAGACAAAAGAATTGAAAAGAGAAAACATAAAAGAAGAGAAATGAAAAAAGAGAACAGAAGAGAAATGAAGAGAAAAGAGAAAAGAGAAAAGTTGAGAAAAGAGGAAAGAGAAAAGAAGAGAAATGAAGAGAAAAGAAGAGAAAAAAGAGAAAAGAGAAAAGAAGTTAAAACAAGAGAAAAGAAAAGAAGAGAAACCGAGAGAAATGAAGAGAAAACAGAAAATAGAAAAGAGAACACAAGAGAATAGGAGAGAAAAGAGAAAAGAGAAAAAAGACAAAAGAATAGAATAGAGAAAACAGAAAAGAAGAGAAAAGAAGAGAAATGAAAAAAGAGAAAGAAGAGAAAAGAGAAAAGAACAGAATGATGAGAAAAGAAGAAAAAAGAGAAAAGAGAAAAATGAAAGGAGTAAAGAAGAGAAAACAAGAGAAAAAAGAAAAGAAGAGAAATGAAGTGAAATTAAGAGAAAAGAGAAAAGAGAAAAGAGAAAAGAATAGAAAACAAGAGAAAAGAGAAAAGAAGAAGTAAGAAGAGAAAAGAAGAGAAAAGAGAAATGGGTCAAAAAAGAGAGAAGAATAGAAACGAGAAAAGATGAGAAATGAAGAGAAAAGAGAAAATAGAAAAGAGAAAAAAGAGAAAAGAAGAGATAATAGAAAAGAAGACAAAAGAATAGAAAAGAGAAAACAGATAAGGAGAGAAAACAAGAGAAAGGAGAAAAGAAGAGAAATGGAGAGAAAACAGAAAATAGAAAAGAGAAAACAAGAGCATAGAAGAGAAAAGAGAAAAAAGACAAAAGAGTAGAAAAGAGAAAACAGAAAAGAAGAGAAAAGAAGAGAAATGAAGAGAAAAGAGAAAAGAGAAAAGTAGAGAAAAGAAGGGAAAAGAGAAAAGAAGAGGTAAGAAGAGAAAAGAAGAGAAAAGAGAAAGGTGTAAAGAAGAGAAAAGAAGAGAAAAGGAGAAATTAGAAAAGTGAAAAGAAGAGAATGGAAGAGAAAAGACAAAAGAATTGAAAAGAGAAAACAGAAAAGTAGAGAAATGAAAAAAGAGAAAAGAAGAGAAATGAAGAGAAACGAGAAAAGAGAAAAGAAGAGAAAAGAGGAAAGAGAAAAGAAGAGAAATGAAGAGAAAAGAAGTTAAAACAAGAGAAAAGAAAAGAAGAGAAACCAAGAGAAATGAAGAGAAAACAGAATATAGAAAAGAGAAAACAAGAGAATAGAAGAGAAAAGAGAAAAGAGAAAAAAGACAAAAGAATAGAAAAGAGAAAACAGAAAAGAAGAGAAAACAAGAGAAATGAAGAGAAAACAGAAAATAGAAAAGAGAAAACAAGAGAATAGAAGAGAAAAGAGAAAAGAGAAAAAAGACAAAAGAATAGAAAAGAGAAAACAGAAAAGAAGAGAAAAGAAGAGAAATGAAAAAAGAGAAAGAAGAGAAAAGAGTAAAGAACAGAAATGATGAGAAAAGACGAAAAAAGAGAAAAGAGAAAATAAAGAGAAAAGAGAAAAAAGAAAGGGGTAAAGAAGAGAGAACAAGAGAAAAAAGAAAAGAAGAGAAATGAAGAGAAAAGAGAAAAGAGAAAAAGGACAAAAGAATAGAAAAGAGAAAACAGAAAAGAAGAGAAAAGAAGAGAAATGAAAAAAGAGAAAGAAGTGAAATGAGAAAAGAACAGAAATGAGAAAAGAAGAAAAAAGAGAAAAGAGAAAAGAAGAGAAATGAAGTGAAATTAAGAGAAAAGAGAAAAGAATAGAAAACAAGAGAAAAGAGAAAAGAAGAAGTAACAAGAGAAAAGAAGAGAAAAGAGAAATGGGTAAAAAAAGAGAGAAGAATAAAAACGAGAAAAGATGGGAAATGAAGAGAAAAGAGAAAATAGAAAAGAGAAACAAGAGAAAAGAAGAGATAATAGAAAAGAAGACAAAAGAAAAGAAAAGAGAAAACAGATAAGGAGAGAAAACAAGACAAAGGAGAAAAGAAGAGAAATGAAGAGAAAACAGAAAATAGAAAAGAGAAAACAAGAGCATAGAAGAGAAAAGAGAAAAAAGACAAAAGAGTAGAAAAGAGAAAACAGAAAAGAAGAGAAATGAAGAGAAAAGAGAAAAGAGAAAAGAGAAAAGAAGAGAAAAGAAGGGAAAAGAGAAAAGAAGAGGTAAGAAGAGAAAAGAAGAGAAAAGAGAAAGGTGTAAAGAAGAGAAAAGAAGAGAAAAGGAGAAATTAGAAAAGTGAAAAGAAGAGAATAGAAGAGAAAAGACAAAAGAATTGAAAAGAGAAAACAGAAAAGTAGAGAAATGAAAGAAGAGAAAAGAAGAGAAGTGAAGATAAACGAGAAAAGAGAAAAGAAGAGAAAAGAGGAAAGAGAAATGAAGAGAAAAGAAGAGAAAAGAGAAAAGAAATTAAAACAAGAGAAAAGAAAAGAAGAGAAACCAAGAGAAATGAAGAGAAAACAGAAAATAGAAAAGAGAAAACAAGAGAATAGAAGAGAAAAGAGAAAAGAGAAAAAAGACAAAACAATAGAAAAGAGAAAACAGAAAAGAAGAGAAAAGAAGAGAAATGAAAAAAGAGAAAGAAGAGAAAAGAGAAAAGAACAGAAATGATGAGAAAGAAGAAAAAAAGAGAAAAGAGAAAAAAGAAAGGGGTAAAGAAGAGAAAACAAGAGAAAAAAGGAAAGAAGAGAAATGAAGTGAAATTAAGAGAAAAGAATAGAAAACAAGAGAAAAGAGAAAAGAAGAAGTAAGAAGAGAAAAGAGAAATGGGTAAAAAAAGAGAGAAGAATAGAAACGAGAAAAGATGAGAAATGAAGAGAAAAGAGAAAATAGAATAGAGAAACAAGACAAAAGAAGAGAAAATAGAAAAGAAGACAAAAGAATAGAAAAGAGAAAACAGATCAGAAGAGAAAACAAGAGAAAGGAGAAAAGAAGAGAAATGAAGAGAAAACAGAAAATAGAAAAGAGAAAACAAGAGCATAGAAGAGAAAAGAGAAAAAAGACAAAAGAGTAGAAAAGAGAAAACAGAAAAGAAGAGAAAAGAAGAGAAATGAAGAGAAAAGAGAAAAGAAGAGAAAAGAAGGGAAAAGAGAAAAGAAGAGGTAAGAAGAGAAAAGAAGAGAAAAGAGAAAGGGGTAAAGAAGAGAAAAGAAGAGAAAAGAAGAGAAAAGCAGAAATTAGAAAAGTGAAAAGATGAGAATAGAAGAGAAAAGACAAAAGAATTGAAAAGAGAAAACAGAAAAGAAGAGAAATGAAAAAAGAGAAACGAAGAGAAATGAAGAGAAAAGAGAAAAGAGAAAAGAAGAGAAAAGACGAAAGAGAAAAGAAGAGAAATGAAGAGAAAAGAAGAGAAAAGAGAAAAGAAGTTAAAACAAGAGAAAAGAAAAGAAGAGAAACCAAGAGAAATGAAGAGAAAAAAGAAAATAGAAAAGAGAAAACAAGAGAATAGAAGAGAAAAGTGAAAAGAGAAAAAAGACAAAAGAATAGAAAAGACAAAAAAGAAATGAAGAGAAAAGAAGAGAAATGAAAAAAAGAGAGAGAAGAGAAAAGAGAGAAGAACAGAAATCATGAGAAACGAAGAAAAAAGAGAAAAGAGAAAAAAGAAAGGGGTAAAGAAGAGAAAACAAGAGACAAAAGAAAAGAAGAGAAATGAAGTGAAATTAAGAGAAAAGAGAAATGAGAAAAGAGAAAAGAATAGAAAACAAGATAAAAGAGAAAAGAAGAAGTTAGAAGAGAAAAGAGAAAAGAAGTTAAAACAAGAGAAAAGAAAAGAAGAGAAACCAAGAGAAATGAAGAGAAAACAGAAAATTGAAAAGAGAACACAAGAGAATAGAAGAGAAAAGAGAAAAGAGAAAAAAGACAAAAGAATAGAAAAGAGAAAACAGAAAAGAAGAGAAAAGAAGAGAAATGAAAAAAGAGAAAGAAGAGAAAAGAGAAAAGAACAGAAATGATGAGAAAAGAAGAAAAAAGAGAAAAGAGAAAAAAGAGGGGTAAAGAAGAGAAAACAAGAGAAAAAAGAAAAGAAGAGAAATGAAGTGAAATTAAGAGAAAAGAGAAAAGAGAAAATTGAAAAGAATAGAAAACAAGAGAAAAGAGAAAAGAAGAAGTAAGAAGACAAAAGAAGAGAAAAGAGAAATGGGTCAAAAAAGAGAGAAGAATAGAAACGAGAAAAGATGAGAAATGAAGAGAAAAGAGAAAATAGAAAAGAGAAACAAGAGAAAAGACGAGATAATAGAAAAGAAGACAAAAGAATAGAAAAGAGAAAACAGATAAGAAGAGAAAACAAGAGAACGGAGAAAAGAAGACAAATGAAGAGAAAACAGAAAATAGAAAAGAGAAAACAAGAGCACAGAAGAGAAAAGAGAAAAAAGACAAAAGAGTAGAAAAGAGAAAACAGAAAAGAAGAGAAAAGAAGAGAAATGAAGAGAAAAGAGAAAAGAGAAAAGAAGAGGTAGGAAGAGAAAAGACGAGAAAAGAGAAAGGGGTAAAGAAGAGTAAAGAAGAGAAAAGGAGAAATTAGAAAAGCGAAAAAAAGAGAATAGAAGAGAAAAGACAAAAGAATTGAAAAGAGAAAACAGAAAAGAAGAGAAATGAAAAAAGAGAAAAGAAGAGAAATGAAGAGAGAAGAGAAGAGAGAAAAGAAGAGAAAAGAGGAAAGAGAAAAGAAGACAAATGCAGAGAAAAAAAGAGAAAAGAAGAGAAAAGAGAAAAGAAGTTAAAACAAGAGAAAAGAAAAGAAGAGAAACCAAGAGAAATTAAGAGAAAACAGAAAATAGAAAAGAGAACACAAGAGAATAGAAGAGAAAAGAGAAAAGAGAAAAAAGACAAAAGAATAGAAAAGAGAAAACAGAAAAGAAGAGAAAAGAAGAGAAATGAAAGAAGAGAAAGAAGAGAAAAGACAAAAGAACAGAAATGATGAGAAAAGAAGAAAAAAGAGAAAAGAGAAAAACGAAAGGGGTAAAGAAGAGAAAACAAGAGAAAAAAGAAAAGAAGAGAAATGAAGTGAAATTAAGAGAAAAGAGAAAAGAGAAAAGAGAAAAGAATAGAAAACAAGAGAAAAGAGAAAAGAAGAAGTAAGAAGAGAAAAGAAGAGAAAAGAGAAATGGGTCAAAAAAGAGAGAAGAATAGAAATGAGAAAAGATGAGAAATGAAGAGAAAAGAGAAACAAGAGAAAAAGAAGAGAAAATAGAAAAGAAGACAAAAGAATAGAAAAGAGAAAACAGATAAGAAGAGAAAACAAGAGAAAGGGGAAAAGAAGAGAAATGAAGAGAAAACAGAAAATAGAAAAGATAAAACAAGAGCATAGAAGAGAAAAGAGAAAAAAGACAAAAGAGTAGAAAAGAAAAAACAGAAAAGAAGAGAAAGGAAGAGAAAAGAGAAAAGAAGAGAAAAGAAGGGAAAAGAGAAAAGAAGAGGTAAGAAGAGAAAAGAAGAGAAAAGAGAAAGGGGTAAAGAAGAGAAAAGAAGAGAAAAGGAGAAATTAGAAAAGAGAAAAGAACAGAAATGATGAGAAAAGAAGAAAAAATAGAAAAGAGAAAAAAGAAAGGGGTAAAGAAGAGAAAACAAGAGAAAAAAGAAAAGAAGAGAAATCAAGTGAAATTAAGAGAAAAGAGAAAAGAGAAAAGAATAGAAAACAAGAGAAAAGAGAAAAGAAGAAGTAAGAAGAGAAAAGAAGAGAAAAGAGAAATGGGTCAAAAAAGAAATGAGAAAAGATGAGAAATGAAGAGAAAAGAGAAAATAGAAAAGAGAAAAAAGAGAAAAGAAGAGATAATAGAAAAGAAGACAAAAGAATAGAAAAGAGAAAACAGATAAGAAGAGAAAACAAGAGAACGGAGAAAAGAAGAGAAATGAAAAAAGAGAAAGAAGAGAAATGAGAAAAGAACAGAAATGAGAAAAGAAGAAAAAAGAGAAAAGAGAAAAGAAGAGAAATGAAGTGAAATTAAGAGAAAAGAGAAAAGAATAGAAAACAAGAGAAAAGAGAAAAGAAGAAGTAAGAAGAGAAAAGAAGAGAAAAGAGAAATGGGTAAAAAAAGAGAGAAGAATAAAAACGAGAAAAGATGTGAAATGAAGAGAAAAGAGAAAATAGAAAAGAGAAACAAGAGAAAAGAAGAGATAATAGAAAAGAAGACAAAAGAATAGAAAAGAGAAAACAGATAAGGAGAGAAAACAAGACAAAGGAGAAAAGAAGAGAAATGAAGAGAAAACAGAAAATAGAAAAGAGAAAACAAGAGCGTAGAAGAGAAAAGAGAAAAAAGACAAAAGAGTAGAAAAGAGAAAACAGAAAAGAAGAGAAAAGAAGAGAAATGAAGAGAAGAGAGAAAAGAGAAAAGTAGAGAAAAGAAGGGAAAAGAGAAAAGAAGAGGTAAGAAGAGAAAAGAAGAGAAAAGAGAAAGGTGTAAAGAAGAGAAAAGGAGAAATTAGAAAAGTGAAAAGAAGAGAATGGAAGAGAAAAGACAAAAGAATTGAAAAGAGAAAACAGAAAAGTAGAGAAATGAAAAAAGCGAAAAGAAGAGAAATGAAGAGAAACGAGAAAAGAGAAAAGAAGAGAAAAGAGGAAAGAGAAAAGAAGAGAAATGAAGAGAAAAGAAGAGAAAAGAGAAAAGAAGTTAAAACAAGAGAAAAGAAAAGAAGAGAAACCAAGAGAAATGAAGAGAAAACAGAAAATAGAAAAGAGAAAACAAGAGAATAGAAGAGAAAAGAGAAAAGAGAAAAAAGACAAAAGAATAGAAAAGAGAAAACAGAAAAGAAGAGAAAACAAGAGAAATGAAGAGAAAACAGAAAATAGAAAAGAGAAAACAAGAGAATAGAAGAGAAATGAGAAAAGAAAAAAAGACAAAAGAATAGAAAAGAGAAAACAGAAAAGAAGAGAAAAGAAGAGAAATGAAAAAAGAGAAAGAAGAGAAAAGAGTAAAGAACAGAAATGATGAGAAAAGAAGAAAAAAGAGAAAAGAGAAAATAAAGAGAAAAGAGAAAAAAGAAAGGGGTAAAGAAGAGAGAACAAGAGAAAAAAGAAAAGAAGAGAAATGAAGAGAAAAGAGAAAAGAATAGAAAACAAGAGAAAAGAGAAAAGAAGAAATAAGAAGAGAAAAGAAGAGAAAAGAGAAATGGGTAAAAAAAGAGAGAAGAATAAAAATGAGAAAAGATGGGAAATGAAGAGAAAAGAGAAACAAGAGGAAAGAAGAGATAATAGAAAAGAAGACAAAAGAGAAAACAGATAAGAAGAGAAAACAAGACAAAGGAGAAAAGAATAGAAATGACGAGAAAACAGAAAATAGAAAAGAGAAAACAAGAGCATAGAAGAGAATAGAGAAAAAAGACAAAAGAGTAGAAAAGAGAAAACAGAAAAGAAGAGAAAAGAAGAGAAATGAAGAGAAAAGAGAAAAGAGAAAAGAGAAAAGAAGAGGTAAGAAGAGAAAAGAAGAGAAAAGAGAAAGGTGTAAAGAAGAGAAAAGAAGAGAAAAGGAGAAATTAGAAAAGTGAAAAGAAGAGAATAGAAGAGAAAAGACAAAAGAATTGAAAAGAGAAAACAGAAAAGTAGAGAAATGAAAAAAGAGAAAAGAAGAGAAATGAAGAGAAACGAGAAAAGAGAAAAGAAGAGAAAAGAGGAAAGAGAAAAGAAGAGAAACCAAGAGAAATGAAGAGAAAACAGAAAATAGAAAAGAGAAAACAAGAGAATAGAAGAGAAAAGAGAAAAGAGAAAAAAGACAAAACAATAGAAAAGAGAAAACAGAAAAGAAGAGAAAAGAAGAGAAATGAAAAAAGAGAAAGAAGAGAAAAGAGAAAAGAACAGAAATGATGAGAAAAGAAGAAAAAAGAGAAAAGAGAAAAAAGAAAGGGGTAAAGAAGAGAAAACAAGAGAAAAAAGGAAAGAAGAGAAATGAAGTGAAATTAAGAGAAAAGAGAAAAGAATAGAAAACAAGAGAAAAGAGAAAAGAAGAAGTAAGAAGAGAAAAGAGAAATGGGTAAAAAAAGAGAGAAGAATAGAAACGAGAAGAGATGAGAAATGAAGAGAAAAGAGAAAATAGAATAGAGAAACAAGACAAAAGAAGAGAAAATAGAAAAGAAGACAAAAGAATAGAAAAGAGAAAACAGATCAGAAGAGAAAACAAGAGAAAGGAGAAAAGAAGAGAAATGAAGAGAAAACAGAAAATAGAAAAGAGAAAACAAGAGCATAGAAGAGAAAAAAGACAAAAGAGTAGAAAAGAGAAAACAGAAAAGAAGAGAAAAGAAGAGAAATGAAGAGAAAAGAGAAAAGAAGAGAAAAGAAGAGGTAAGAAGAGAAAAGAAGAGAAAAGAGAAAGGGGTAAAGAAGAGAAAAGAAGAGAAAAGCAGAAATTAGAAAAGTGAAAACATGAGAATAGAAGAGAAAAGACAAAAGAATTGAAAAGAGAAAACAGAAAAGAAGAGAAATGAAAAAAGAGAAAAGAAGAGAAATGAAGAGAAAAGAGGAAACAGAAAAGAAGAGAAAAGGATGACCAGCTGGTCATTGCTGGTAAGCTGTTCTCTGTATTATACACAACGACTGCTGCTCTCTATGTTATAGACTGGATCAGCTGTTCTCTATAATATGCACAGTGACTGCTGTTGTCTATATTATTCACAGGGACAGCTGTTCTCTTGAATATAGACAGTTCTCTTTTCCATAATATAGGCAAAGACTGCTATTGTCTATAATATACACAGAATGCTGAACTCCTGAAGTAAGCTTTTATGTATTTGAAAATTTACCTTCCCATTGACTCTCTGATACTCAGTGTCACTCCTCCCACTCTAACCCACTGCCCCACTAAAAAAAAGAAGAAATCTGAACACCTGAAGTGAGCTTTTTAATCTTTTAAAATTTAGTTTCCAGTTGGCCCTCTGGTCCTCGCTGTCGCTCCTCCCACTCAAACTCCCCCGAAATAAAAAGTGAAGAACTGTCTGTAATTTTCACACGCACTGATGTTCTCTCTAATATACACAGGGACATTTGTTCAATCTAATATAAACCAGGACTGTTGTTCTCTATTATGTAGACAGGGACAGTTGACTTCTATATTATGGACAGGGACAGCTCTCCTCTATAATATACACAGGCACTACTGTTATCTATAATACTGACAGTGACCCCTGTTCTGTATGTTCTTCACAGGCACTGCTGTACTCTATGATATCAACATAGACTGCTGTGTCCATATTATGCATAGTTCAAAATCACACAACACCAGGTTATAGTCCAACAGGTTTAATTGGAAGCACACTAGCTTTCGGAGCGACACTCCTTCATCAGGTAATAGTGGAGGGCTCAATCCTAACACACAGAATTTATAGCAAAAATTTAAAGTGTGATGTAACTGAAATTATACATTGAAAAATTGATTGTCCGTTAAGCCTTTCCTCTGTTAGAATACAGTGATAGTTTCACTTCTTTCATGTTTAAATCACAAAACCTTTTTTTTAAAAAGCTGCATTCAATGAATCAAACTTCAATTGTACATTCAATGAATCAAACATTATTCATTGATTAAATGAAACAAACTTAACTCATTTTATTCGATGAATCAAACAGCACTCATTCATTCAATGAAACGGACTGCACATACGAATACAATGAATAGAGCTTCTGTCATTCTTTCAATGTCTCAAGCTTAACTCATTCATTCAAAAAATTACACTGCTTTCATTTGTTGATTGTATCAAACTTCAATCATTTATTCAATGAACCAAACCTTATTCCTTGTTTCAAGAAACATTTAATGAATCTAACTGCATTCCTTCATTCAATCGAACTGCATTCATTCATTCAATGAATCAAACTGTACTTATTCATTCAATGAATCAAACTTCAATCATTTATTCAAACTTGACAAATGCAGTTAAAGAATCAAACTGCATGCATTCATGTACTGAAACAAAATGCACTCATTCATTGAATAAAAAAAACTGCACAAGCTAATTCAATGAGTAGAGCTTTGCTCGAGACGTGGAATAAGATAAGCTTTAGTCATTCAATTAACGCATTCAGTTTGGTTCATTGAATCATTGAGTTCAGCTTAATTCATTGAATAAATGACTACATTTTGTTACAGTAAATGAATGAATGCAGTTTGATTCAATGAATGAACGACAGAAGCTCTATTCACTGAATTAACACGTGCAGTTTGTTTTATTGAATGAATGAATGAGCACATTTGGATTCCTTAAATGAATGAGTTCAGTTTGTTTCAGTGTTAATGAATAACATTTGATCCACTGAATGACGATTAAAGTTTGTTTCATAAAATGAATGTTGATTCATTTAATGATTGAGTTAAGCATAAAACATTGAATAAATGAGATAAGCTCGACTCGTTGAGTTAACATGTGTACTTTGTTTCATTGAATCAATGTAGTTTGTTTCATTGAATGAAGGCGTGAAGCTTGCGACATTGAATGAAAGAGTTAAGCTAGATTTAGCGAATGAAAATCATTTAATGATTGAGTGCAGTTTCATTTATTGAATCAATGAATGCAGCTTGATTCATTGAATGGATGAGTTAAGCTTGTTTCATTGGTGTAATGAAAAACGTTTGATTGATTGATTGAAGTTAGATTCAATAAATGAATGCATACAATTTGTTTCATTGAATGAATGCGAGATATTGAATGAATGACATAAGATCAAATCAGTGAATTTACACGTGCAGTTTGATTCATTGAATAAATGCATGAAGTTAGATTCAATGAATGAATGAATGCACTGTAATTCTTTAAATGGATGACTTAATTTCGAGACAGTGATTGAATGAGATAAGCTCTTCTCTTCGAATTAACACGTTCAGTTTGTTTCATTGAATCATTGAGTGCAGTTTGATTCATTGAAAGAAAGAATGCAGTTTGTTACATTGAAAGAATGTGTTAAGCTCGAGACTTTGAATGAATGAGAGGAGCTGTATTCATTCAATGAGCACGTTCATTTTATTTCATTGAATCCATTGAGTGTAGTTTGTTTCCGTAAATAAATGAGTGCAGTTTGAGTCATTAAATGTACGAGTTAAGATTGTTTCAATTAATTAATGAATAATGTTTGATTTATTGAATGAATGTTTGACGTTAGATACAATGAATGAACAAATGAATGCAGTTTGTTTCATTGAATGAATGCATTCAGGTGGAGCCATTGAATGAGTGAGAAGCTCTAATCAGTGAATTAAGTACACGTGCAGTTTCTTTCTTTGAGTGAACTAGTGCAGTTGGTTTTAGCAAATGAATGATTGCAGTTCTTGAGACAGTGAATGAATGTGAGAAGCTCAACTGATTGAATTAAAATGCAATTTGTTTCATTGAATGAGTGAGTGCAGTTTGTTTCATTGAATGATTGAGTGCAAGTTATGTAAATGAATGAATGCAGTTTGATTGAATGAGTTAAGCTTGAGACATTGAGTAAGTGGGATAAGCTTTCCTCATTGAATTGACAAGTGCAGTTTGTTTCATTGAATGAAAAATGTATTTGGATTCATTAAATGAGTGATTGTCTCTTTGAATGAATGAATAACATTTGATCCACTGAATGAAGGATTCATTGAGTAAATGGTTGAAGTTTGATTCATTGAATGAATGAGTTAAGCTTGTCTCATTGAATTAATGAAAAACGTTTGATTCATTGAATGTAGGCGTAAAGCTCGATAAATTGAATGAATGAGATAAGCTCTACTCATTGAATTAACACATTTAGTTTATTTCATTGAATCATTGAGTGCAGTTTGTTTCATTTCATGAAATAATGCATTTTGTTTCATTGAAATAATGTGACAATCTTAACTCTTTCATTTACTGAAACAAACTGCACTCAACAGTTCAATGAAACAAACTGAACCAGTTCATTTAATGAATGGAGCAACTCTCATTCATTCAATGTCTCGAGCTTTACACAGTCTTTAAATGAAACAAAATGCATTCTTTCATACAATGAATCAAACTGTACTCAATCATTAAATGAAACAAACTGAACGTGTTGATTCAATGAGTAGAGCTTATCTCATTCATTCACTGTCTTGAGCCTAACTCATTCATTCAAAGAAACAAACGGTATTCAGTCATTCATTGACTCTAATATCAATCATTCATTCAATGAATTACACATTATTCACTAATTCAATGAGACAAACGTAACTCATTCATTTAATGAATCCAACTGCATTCATTCATTCAATGAATCAAACTGCACATTTAAATTCAATGAGCAGAGTTTATCTCATTCATTCATTGTCTCAAGTTTAACTCATTCAATCAATAAATCAAATTGTATTCGGTTGTTTACTGAAGCGAACTGCACTCATTCACTCAATGAAACAAACAGCATTCATTATTTCAATGAAACAAACTGCACTCATTCATTCAATGAAACAAAACTGCACGTGTAAATTCACTAATTAGAGCTCATCGCATGCTCATCGAGCTTAACTCATTCATTCAATGAGTCAAACTGCATTCATTCATTCATTCAGTGAATGAAACTGCACTCAATGAAACAAACTGTATTTCATTATTTAATCTAGCTTATCTCATTCATTCAATATCTCGAGCTAAATGCCTCCATTCAATGAAACAAACTACATTCATTCATTGAAGCAAACTGCATTCATTCATTTATTGAAACAAACTGCAATCAGTCATTCTTTCTGTGAAACAAAATGCATTCTTTCACTTAACGAATCAAACTGCACTCAATGATTCAATGAAACAAACTGGATCTGTGAATTCAACGAGCAGAGCTTATCTCATTTAATCAATGTCTCGAAATGAACTCATTCATTCCAAGAATTACACTTCATTGACTCTAACATCAAGCATTATTTAATGAATCAAACTGCACCTGTAAATTCACTGATTGGATCTTATCTCATTCATTAAATATCTGGAGCTGGATGCATTCATTCAATCTAACTTCAATCAGTCAATCAAACGTATTTCATTACTTCAATGAAACAAGCTTAGATCATTCATTCAATGTATCAAACTGCATTCATTGATTCAATCATTAAATGAAACAAAGTGCATTCAATCACTGAATCTAGCTTAACTCTTTCATTCAATGTTGCAAGCTTCACGCCTTCATTCAATGAAACAAACTCCATTCATTCATTCAGTGAAACGAAGTACAACCAACATTCGTTTAACGAAACAAACTTTAATCTTCATTCAGTGGATCACAAACTGAGCTCATTCATTTAATGAAACAAACTGCACGTGTTAGTTCAATGAGTAGAGCTTATCTCAATTATTCAATATCTCAAGCTTAACGCTTTCATTCAAGGAAACAAAGTGCATTCATTCATTGAATCATTATTCATTGAAGCATTTATTCATTAACTCTAACAAAATGCATTCATTCATTCAAGGAATTAAACTGAACTCAACGATTCAATGAAACAAACTGAACGTGTTATTTCAATGAGTAAAGCTTATCTTGTTCCATGTCTTGAGCTTAACTCATTCATTCAATGAAACAGGCTGCAATCATTCATTCTAAGAATCAAGAGATATTCATTGATTCAATGAAGCAAAGTTAACTCGTACATTGAAAGAACCATACTGCATTCTTTCATTGAATGAAACAAGCCTCAATCGTTCATTCAGTGAATTAAATGCTATTGATTAATACAATGAAACAAATTAAACTCATTCAACTAATGAATCCAACTGCACACATTCATTCAATGAAACAAAATGCACGTGTTAATTCAATGAATAGAGCTTCTCTCATTTATTCAATGTCTCAAGCTTAAGTCATTCATTCAATGAACGTACTGCACTCAATCATTCACTGAAGCAAACTGCTCTCCTTCATTCAATGAAACAAACTGCACGTGTAAATTCAAAGAGGGGAACTAATCTCATCCATTCAATGTCTTGAGCTTTACACATTATATCAATGAAACAAATTGCATTCTTTCATTCAATGAATTAAACTGTACTCAATGATTCAATGAAACAAACTGCAGGTGTAAATTCAATGAGTGAAATTTCTCTCATTCATTGTTGTTCGGTCCGCCGAGCTGGGAAATTGCATTGCAGACGTTTCGTCCCCTGTCTAGGTGACATCCTCAGTGCTTGGGAGCCTCCTGTGAAGCGCTTCTGTGTTGTTTCCTCCGGCATTTATAGTGGTTTGTCTCTGCTGGTTCTGGTTGTCAGTTCCAGCTGTCCGCGGCAGTGGCCAGTATATTGAGTCCAGGTCAATGTGTTTGTTGATAGAATCCGTGGATGAGCGCCATGCCTCTAGGAATTCCCTGGCTGTTCTCTGTTTGGCTTGTCCTATAGTGTTGTCCCAGTCGAACCCATGTTGCTTGTCATCTATGTGTGTGGCTACTAAGGATAGCTGGTCGTGTCGTTTCGTGGCTAGTTGGTGTTCATGGATACGGATCATTGGCTGTCTTACTGTTTGTGTTTTGTGCAGTCCTTGCATGGGATTTTGTACACTGCATTGGTTTTGCTCATGCTGGTGAGTTGTTGTCTGGGAGTGGCTGTTGGTTTGTTGCTGTTATGAGTCCTAGTGGTCGTAGTAGTCTGGCTGTCAGATATATGGTAACGTGGCTAGTCCTTTAGGTTGTGGCATGTCCTCATTCCGTTATCTTTCCCTTAGGCATCTGTTGATGAAATTGCAGGGGTATCGGCTTTTGGCGAATACATTGTAGAGGTGTTCTTCCTCCTCTTTTTGCAATTCAGGTGTGCTGCAGTATGTTGTGGTCCTTTTGAACAGTGTCTTGATGCAACTTCTTTTTTGTTTGTTGAGGTGGTTGCTTTCGTATTTCAGGACTTGGTCTGTGTGTGTGGCTTTCCTGTATACCTTTGTGGTGAATTGTCTGCTCAGTGTTCTCTGTACCATTAGGTCTAGAAGATGTAAGAAGATGTAAGAAGAGAAAAGAAGAGAATAGAGAAAGTGGTAAAGAAGAGAAAAGAAGAGAAATGAAGAGAAAAGAGAAAAGAGAATAGAAGAGAAAAGAGAAAAGAGAAAAGAAGAGAAACCAAGAGAAGAGAAAATAAGAGAAAAGAGAAAAGAAGAGGTAAGAAGAGAAAAGAAGAGAAAAGAGAAAGGGGTAAAGGAGAGAGAAGAAGAGAAATGAGAAAAGATGAGAAATGAAGAGAAAAGAGAAAATAGAAAAGAGAAACAAGAGAAAAGAAGAGAAAAGAGAAAAGAAGACAAAAGAATAGAAAAGAGAAAACAGAAAAGAAGAGAAAAGGGAAAGGGATAAAGGAGAGAGAAGAAGAGAAATGAGAAAAGATGAGAAATGAAGAGAAAAGAGAAAATAGAAAAGAGAAACAAGACTGAAGAAGAGAAAAGAGAAAAGAAGACAAAAGAATAGAAAAGAGAAAACAGAAAAGAAGAGAAAACAAGAGAAAAGAGAAAAGAAGAGAAATGAAGAGAAAACAGAAAATAGAAAAGAGAAAACAAGAGAATAAAAGAGAAAAGAGAAAAGAGAAAAAAGACAAAAGAATAGAAAAGAGAAAACAGAAAAGAAGCGAAAAGAAGAGAAATGAAAAAAGAGAAAGAAGAGAAAAGAGTAAAGAACAGAAATGATGAGAAAAGAGAAAAGAGAAAGGAAGAGAAAAGAAGGGAAAAGGGAAAAGAAGAGGTAAGAAGAGAAAAGAAGAGAAAAGTGAAAGGGGTAAAGAAGAGAAAAGAAGGGAAAAGAAGAGAAAAGGAGAAATTAGAAAAGTGAAAAGAAGAGAATAGAAGAGAAAAGACAAAAGAATTGAAAAGAGAAAACAGAAAAGAAGAGAAATGAAAAAAGAGAAAAGAAGAGAAATAAAGAGAAAGGAAGAGAAATGAAGAGAAAAGAAGAGAAAAGAAGAGAAAAGAGAAAAGAAGTTAAAACAAGAGAAAAGAAAAGAAGAGAAACCAAGAGAAATGAAGACAAAACAGAAAATAGAAAAGAGAAAACAAGAGAATAGAAGAGAAAAGAGAAAAGAGAAAAAAGACAAAAGAATAGAAAAGAGAAAACTGAAAAGAAGAGAAAAGAAGAGAAATGAAAAAAGAGAAAGAAGAGAAAGTAGAAAAGAACAGAAATGATGAGAAAAGAAGAAAAAAGAGAAAAGAGAAAAGAAGAGAAAACAAGAGAAAAGAGAAAAAAGAAAGGGGTAAAGATGAGAAAACAAGAGAAAAAAGAAAATAAGAGAAATGAAGAGAAATGAAGAGAAAAGAGAAAAGAGAAAATTGACAAAAGGAGAAATTAGAAAGGTGAAAAGAAGAGAATAAAAGAGAAAAGACAAAAGAATTGAAAAGAGAAAAGAGAAAAGAAGAGTAAAGAGAAAAGAGAAAAGAAGAGAAAAGAGAAAAGAAGACAAAAGAATAGAAAAGAGAAAACAGAAAAGGAGAGAAAAGAAGAGAAATGAAAAAAGAGAAGAGAAAAGAAGAGAAAAGGAGAAATTAGAAAAGCGAAAAGAAGAGAATAGAAGAGAAAAGAGAAAACAGAAAAGAAGAGAAAACAAGAGAAAAGAAGAGAAATGAAGAGAAAACAGAAAATACAAAAGAGAAAACAAGAGAAAGAAGAGAAAAGAGAAAACAGAAAAAAGACAAAAGAATAGAAAAGAGAAAACAGAAAAGAAGAGAAAAGAAGAGAAATGAAGAGAAATGAAGAGAAAACAGAAAATACAAAAGAGAAAACAAGCGAAAGAAGAGAAAAGAGAAAACAGAAAAAAGACAAAAGAATAGAAAAGAGAAAACAGAAAAGAAGAGAAAAGAAGAGAAATGAAAAAAGAGAAAAGAAGAGAAATGAAGAGAAAAGAGAAACGAGAAAAGTAGAGAAAAGAGAAAAGAGAAAAGAAGATAAACCAAGAGAAGAGAAAACAAGAGAAAAGAGAAAAGAAGAGGTTAGAAGAGAAAAGAAGAGAAAAGAGAAAGGGGTACAGGAGAGAGAAGAAGAGAAATGAGAAAAGATGAGAAATGAAGAGAAAAGAGAAAATAGAAAAGAGAAACAAGAGAAAAGAAGAGAAAAGAGATAAGAAGACAAAAGAATAGAAAAGAGAAAACAGAAAAGAAGAGAAAACAAGAGCAAAGAGAAAAGAAGAGAAATGAAGAGAAACAAGAAAGTAGAAAAGAGAAAACAAGAGAATAGAAGAGAAAAGAGAAAAGAGAAAAAAGACAAAAGAATAGAAAAGAGAAAACAGAAAAGAAGAGAATTGAAAAAAGAGAAAGAAGAGAAATGAGAAAAGAACAGAAATGATGAGAAAAGAAGAAAAAAGAGAAAAGAGAAAAGAAGAGAAAACCAAGAGAAAAGAGAAAAAATAAAGGGGTAAAGAAGAGAAAACAGGAGAAAAAAGAAAAGAAGAGAAATGAAGTGAAATTAAGAGAAAAGAGAAATGAGAAAAGAGAAAAGAATAGAAAACAAGATAAAAGAGAAAAGAAGAAGTAAGAAGAGAAAAGAGAAAAGAAGTTAAAACAAGAGAAAAGAAAAGAAGAGAAACCAAGAGAAATGAAGAGAAAACAGAAAATAGAAAAGTGAACACAAGAGAATAGAAGAGAAAAGAGAAAAGAGAAAAAAGACAAAAGAATAGAAAAGAGAAAACAGAAAAGAAGAGAAAAGAAGAGAAATGAAAAAAGAGAAAGAAGAGAAAAGAGAAAAGAACAGAAATGATGAGAAAAGAAGAAAAAAGAGAAAAGAGAAAAACGAAAGGAGTAAAGAAGAGAAAACAAGAGAAAAAAGAAAAGAAGAGAAATGAAGTGAAATTAAGAGAAAGGAGAAAAGAGAAAAGAGAAAAGAATAGAAAACAAGAGAAAAGAGAAAAGAAGAAGTAAGAAGAGAAAAGAAGAGAAAAGAGAAATGGGTCAAAAAAGAGAGAAGAATAGAAACGAGAAAAGATGAGAAATGAAGAGAAAAGGAGAAATTAGAAAAGCGAAAAAAAGAGAATAGAAGAGAAAAGACAAAAGAATTGAAAAAAGAAAAGAGAAAAGAAGAGAAAAGAGGAAAGAGAAAAGAAGAGAAATGAAGAGAGAAGAGAAAAGAGAAAAGAAGAGAAAAGAGGAAAGAGAAAAGAAGAGAAATGAAGAGAAAAGAAGAGAAAATAAGAGAAAAGAGAAAAGAAGTTAAAACAAGAGAAAAGAAAAGAAGAGAAACCAAGAGAAATGAAGAGAAAACAGAAAATAGAAAAGAGAACACAAGAGAATAGAAGAGAAAAGAGAAAAGAGAAAAAAGACAAAAGAATAGAAAAGAGAAAACAGAAAAGAAGAGAAAAGAAGAGAAATGAAAAAAGAGAAAGAAGAGAAAAGAGAAAAGAACAGAAATGATGAGAAAAGAAGAAAACAGAGAAGAGAAAAACGAAAGGGGTATAGAAGAGAAAATAAGAGAAAAAAGAAAAGAAGAGAAATGAAGTGAAATTAAGAGAAAAGAGAAAAGAGAAAAGAGAAAAGAATAGAAAACAAGAGAAAAGAGAAAAGAAGAAGTAAGAAGAGAAAAGAAGAGAAAAGAGAAATGGGTAAAAAAAGAGAAGAATAGAAACGAGAAAAGATGAGAAATGAAGAGAAAAGAGAAACAAGAGAAAAAGAAGAGAAAATTGAAAAGAAGACAAAAGAATAGAAAAGAGAAAATAGATAAGAAGAGAAAACAAGAGAAAGGAGAAAAGAAGTGAAATGAAGAGAAAACAGAAAATAGAAAAGAGAAAACAAGAGCATAGAAGAGGAAAGAGAAAAAAGACAAAAGAGTAGAAAAGAGAAAACAGAAAAGAAGAGAAAAGAAGAGAAATGAAGAGAAAAGAGAAAAGAGAAAAGAAGGGAAAAGAGAAAAGAAGAGGTAAGAAGAGAAAAGAAGAGAAAAGAGAAAGGGGTAACGAAGAGAAAAGAAGAGAAAAGGAGAAATTAGAACAGCGAAAAGAAGAGAATAGAAGAGTAAAGACAAAAGAATTGAAAAGAGAAAACAGAAAAGAAGAGAAATGAAAAAAGAGAAATGAAGAGAAAAGAGAAAAGAGAAAAGAAGAGAAAAGAGGAAAGAAGTTAAAACAAGAGAAAAGAAAAGAAGAGAAACCAAGAGAAATGAAGAGAAAACAGAAAATAGAAAAGTGAACACAAGAGAATAGAAGAGAAAAGAGAAAAGAGAAAAAAGACAAAAGAATAGAAAAGAGAAAACAGAAAAGAAGAGAAAAGAAGAGAAATGAAAAAAGAGAAAGAAGAGAAAAGAGAAAAGAACAGAAATGATGAGAAAAGAAGAAGAAAGACAAAAGAGAAAAAAGAAAGGGGTAAAGAAGAGAAAACAAGAGAAAAAAGAAAAGAAGAGAAATGAAGTGAAATTAAGAGAAAAGAGAAAAGAGAAAATAGAAAAGAATAGAAAACAAGAGAAAAGAGAATAGAAGAAGTAAGAAGAGAAAAGAAGAGAAAAGAGAAATGGGTCAAAAAAGAGAGAAGAACAGAAACGAGAAAAGATGAGAAATGAAGACAAAAGAGAAAATAGAAAAGAGAAACAAGAGAAAAGAAGAGATAATCGAAAAGAAGACAAAAGAATAGAAAAGAGAAAACAGAAAAGAAGAGAAAATAAGAGAAATGAAAAAAGAGAAAGAAGAGAAAAGAGAAAAGAACAGAAATGATGAGAAAAGAAGAAAAAAGAGAAAAGAGAAAAACGAAAGGAGTAAAGAAGAGAAAACAAGAGAAAAAAGAAAAGAAGAGAAATGAAGTGAAATTAAGAGAAAAGAGCAAAGAGAAAAGAATAGAAAAGAAGAGAAAAGAGAAAAGAAGAAGTAAGAAGAGAAAAGAAGAGAAAAGAGAAATGGGTCAAAACAAGAGAGAAGAATAGAAACGAGAAAGATGAGAAATGAAGAGAAAAGAGAAAATAGAAAAGAGAAACAAGAGAAAAGAAGAGATAATAGAAAAGAAGACAAAAGAATAGAAAAGAGAAAACAGATAAGAAGAGAAAACAAGAGAATGGAGAAAAGAAGAGAAATGAAGAGAAAACAGAAAATAGAAAAGAGAAAACAAGAGCACAGAAGTGAAAAGAGAAAAAAGACAAAAGAGTAGAAAAGAGAAAACAGAAAAGAAGAGAAAAGAAGAGAAATGAAGAGAAAAGAGAAAAGAGAAAAGAAGAGGTAGGAAGAGAAAAGAAGAGAAAAGAGAAAGGGGTAAAGAAGAGTAAAGAAGAGAAAAGGAGAAATTAGAAAAGCGAAAAAAAGAGAATAGAAGAGAAAAGACAAAAGAATTGAAAAGAGAAAACAGAAAAGAAGAGAAATGAAAAAAGAGAAAAGAAGAGAAATGAAGAGAGAAGAGAAAAGAGAAAAGAAGAGAAAAGAGAAAAGAGAAAAGAAGAGGTAAGAAGAGAAAAGAAGAGAAAAGAGAAAGGGGTACAGGAGAGAGAAGAAGAGAAATGAGAAAAGATGAGAAATGAAGAGAAAAGAGAAAATAGAAAAGAGAAACAAGAGAAAAGAAGAGAAAAGAGATAAGAAGACAAAAGAATAGAAAAGAGAAAACAGAAAAGAAGAGAAAACAAGAGAAAAGAGAAAAGAAGAGAAATGAAGAGAAACAAGAAAGTAGAAAAGAGAAAACAAGAGAATAGAAGAGAAAAGAGAAAAAAGACAAAAGAATAGAAAAGAGAAAACAGAAAAGAAGAGAAAAGAACAGAAATGAAAAAAGAGAAAGAAGAGATATGAGAAAAGAACAGAAATGATGAGAAAAGAAGAAAACAGAGAAAAGAGAAAAGAAGAGAAAACCAAGAGAAAAGAGAAAAAAGAAAGGGGTAAAGAAGAGAAAACAGGAGAAAAAAGAAAAGAGGAGAAATGAAGTGAAATTAAGAGAAAAGAGAAATGAGAAAAGAGAAAAGAATAGAAAACAAGATAAAAGAGAAAAGAAGAAGTAAGAAGAGAAAAGAGAAAAGAAGTTAAAACAAGAGAAAAGAAAAGAAGAGAAACCAAGAGAAATGAAGAGAAAACAGAAAATAGAAAAGTGAACACAAGAGAATAGAAGAGAAAAGAGAAAAGAGAAAAAAGACAAAAGAACAGAAAAGAGAAAACAGAAAAGAAGAGAAAAGAAGAGAAATGAAAAAAGAAAAAAAGAGAAAAGAGAAAAGAACAGAAATGATGAGAAAAGAAGAAGAAAGACAAAAGAGAAAAAAGAAAGGGGTAAAGAAGAGAAAACAAGAGAAAAAAGAAAAGAAGAGAAATGAAGTGAAATTAAGAGAAAAGAGAAAAGAGAAAATAGAAAAGAATAGAAAACAAGTGAAAAGAGAATAGAAGAAGTAAGAAGAGAAAAGAAGAGAAAAGAGAAATGGGTCAAAAAAGAGAGAAGAACAGAAACGAGAAAAGATGAGAAAAGAAGACAAAAGAGAAAATAGAAAAGAGAAACAAGAGAAAAGAAGAGATAATCGAAAAGAAGACAAAAGAATAGAAAAGAGAAAACAGATAAGAAGAGAAAATAAGAGAACGGAGAAAAGAAGAGAAATGAAGAGAAAACAGAAAATAGAAAAGAGAAAACAAGAGCATAGAAGAGAAAAGAGAAAAAGACAAAAGAGTAGAAAAGAGAAAACAGAAAAGAAGAGAAAAGAAGAGAAATGAAGAGAAAACAGAAAAGAAGAGGTAAGAAGAGAAAAGAAAAGAAAAGAGAAAGGGGTAAAGACGAGAAAAGAAGAGAAAATGAGAAATTAGAAAAGCGAAAAGAAGAGAATAGAAGAGAAAAGACAAAAGAATTGAAAAGAGAAAACAGAAAAGAAGAGAAATGAAAAAAGAGAAAAGAAGAGAAATGAAGAGAGAAGAGAAAAGAGAAAAGAAGAGAAAAGAGGAAAGAGAAAATAAGAGAAATGAAGAGAAAAGAAGAGAAAATAGAAAAGAAGATAAAACAAGAGAAAAGAAAAGAAGAGAAAACAAGAGAAATGAAGAGAAAACAGAACATAGAAAAGAGAAAACAAGAGAATAGAAGAGAAAAGAGAAAAAAACAAAAGAATAGAAAAGAGAAAACAGAAAAGAAGAGAAAAGAGAAAGGAGTAAAGGAGAGAGAAGAAGAGAAATGAGAAAAGATGAGAAATGAAGAGAAAAGAGAAAATAGAAAACAGAAACAAGAGAAAAGAAGAGAAAAGAGTAAAGAAGACAAAAGAATAGAAAAGAGAAAACAGAAAAGAAGAGAAATGAAAAAAGAGAAAAGAAGAGAAATGAAGAGAGAAGAGAAAAGAGAAAAGAAGAGAAAAGAGAGAAGAAGAGATAAGAAGAGAAAAGAAGAGAAAAAATAAAGGGGTAAAGAAGAGATAAGAAGAGAAAAGAGAAAAGGAGAGAAATGAAGAGAAAAGAGAAAAGAGAAAAGAAGAGAAAAGAGAAAAGAAGAGAAACCAAGAGAAGAGAAAAGAAGAGAAATGATGAGAAAAGAAGAGAAAAGACAAAAGAAAAAGGGAGAGAAAACAAGAGAAAATAGAAAAGAATAGAAAAGAGAAAGGGGTAAAGGAGAGAGAAGAAGAGAAACGAGAAAAGATTAGGAATGAAGAGAAAAGAGAAAACAGAAAAGAGAAACAAGAGAAAAGAAGAGAAAAGAGAAAAGAAGAAAAAAGAATAGAAAAGAGAAAACAGAAAAGAAGAGAAAACAAGAGAAAAGAGAAAAGAAGAGAAATGAAGAGAAAACAGAAAATAGAAAAGAGAAAACAAGAGAATAGAAGAGAAAAGAGAAAAAAGACAAAAGAAAAGAAAAGAGAAAAGTGAAAAGAAGAGAAACCAAGAGAAGAGAAAAGAAGAGAAATGAAGAGAAAAGAAGAGAAAAGAGAAAAGAAGTGAAAACAAGAGAAAAGAAAAGAAGAGTAAAGAGAAAAGAGAAAAGAAGAGAATAGAAGAGAAAAGATAAAAAAAGACAAAAGAATAGAAAAGGGAAAACAGAACAGAAGAGAAAAGAAGAGAAATGAAAAAAGAGAAAAGAAGACAAAAGAAGAGAAAAGGAGAAATTAGAAAAGTGAAAAGAAGAGAATAGAACGGAAAAAAGAAAAGAAGAGAAAAGAAAAGAAGAGAAAAGTGAAAAGAGAAATGAGAATATGGAAAACAAAGTGAAAACAAGCGAAACAAGAAAAGAAAAACGAACAAAGTAGAGAAAAGAAGAGAATAGAGATACGAGAAAAGGGAAAAGTTGAGAAAATAAGAGAAACGAGAAAAGAAAAGTAGAGAAAAGAGAAATGAGAAAAGAAGAAAATAAGAAAGGAAAAGAAAAGAAATGAAGTAAAAATGGAAAGGAGAGAAAAGAGAAAAGAAGAGAAATGATGAGAAATGAAGAGAAAAGGGAAAAGTTGAGAAAAGAAGAGAAAAGAGAAAAGAAGAGAAAAGAAGAGAAAAGAGAAATGAGAAGAGAAGAAAATAAGAAAGGAAAAGAAGAGAAATGAAATAAAAATGGAAATGAGAGAAAAGAGAAAAGAAGAGAAATGATGAGAAAAGAGAAAATAGAAAAGAGAAACAAGAGAAAAGAAGAGAAAAGAGAAAAGAAGGCAAAAGAATAGAAAAGAGAAGACAGAAAAGAAGAGAAAACAAGAGAAAAGAGAAAAGAGAAAAGAAGAGAAAAGTGAAAAGAGAAATGAGAATATGGAAAACAAAGTGAAAACAAGCGAAACAAGAAAAGAAAAACGAACAAAGTAGAGAAAAGAAGAGAATAGAGACACGAGAAAAGGGAAAAGTTGAGAAAATAAGAGAAACGAGAAAAGAAAAGTAGAGAAAAGAGAAATGAGAAAAGAAGAAAATAAGAAAGGAAAAGAAAAGAAATGAAGTAAAAATTGAAAGGAGAGAAAAGAGAAAAGAAGAGAAATGATGAGAAATGAAGAGAAAAGGGAAAAGTTGAGAAAAGAAGAGAAAAGAGAAAAGAAGAGAAAAGAGAAATGAGAAGAGAAGAAAATAAGAAAGGAATAGAAGAGAAATGAAATAAAAATGGAAATGAGAGAAAAGAGAAAAGAAGAGAAATGATGAGAAAAGATAAAAAAGAAAGGGGTAAAGAAGAGAAAACAAGAGAAAAGGGAAAAGAAGAGAAATTAACAGAAATGAAGAGAAAAGAGAAAAGAAGAGAAAAGAGAAAAGAAGAGATAAGAAGAGAAAAGAAGAGAAAAGATAAAGGGGTAAAGGAGAGATAAGAAGAGAAAAGAGAAAAGGAGAGAAATGAAGAGAAAAGAGATAAGAGAAAAGAAGAGAAAAGAGAAAAGAAGAGAAACCAAGAGAAGAGAAAAGAAGAGAAATGAAGAGAAAAGAAGAGAAAAGACAAAAGAAAAAGGGAGAGAAAACAAGAGAAAATAGAAAAGAATAGAAAAGAGAAAGGGGTAAAGGAGAGAGAAGAAGAGAAACGAGAAAAGATTAGGAATGAAGAGAAAAGAGAAAACAGAAAAGAGAAACAAGAGAAAAGAAGAGAAAAGAGAAAAGAAGAAAAAAGAATAGAAAAGAGAAAACAGAAAAGAAGAGAAAACAAGAGAAAAGAGAAAAGAAGAGAAATGAAGAGAAAACAGAAAATAGAAAAGAGAAAACAAGAGAATAGAAGAGAAAAGAGAAAAAAGATAAAAAAAAGAAAAGAGAAAAGTGAAAAGAAGAGAAACCAAGAGAAGAGAAAAGAAGAGAAATGAAGAGAAAAGAAGAGAAAAGAGAAAAGAAGTGAAAATAAGAGAAAAGAAAAGAAGAGTAAAGAGAAAAGAGAAAAGAAGACAAAAGAAGAGAAATGAAGAGAAACGAGAAAATAGAAGAGGGAAACAAGAGAAAAGAAGAGAAAAGAGAAAAGAAGGCAAAAGAATAGAAAAGAGAAGACAGAAAAGAAGAGAAAACAAGAGAAAAGAGAAAAGAAGAGAAAAGAGAAAATAAGACAAAAGAATAGAAAAGAGAAAACAGAAAAGAAGAGAAAACCAGAGAAAAGAGAAAAGAAGAGAAATGAAGAGAAAACAGAAAATAGAAAAGAGAAAAGAAGAGAATAGAAGAGAAAAGAAAATAGACAAAAGAATAGAAAAGGGAAAACAGAAAAGAAGAGAAAAGAAGAGAAATGAAGAGAAAAGAGAAAAGAGAAAAGAAGAGAAAAGAGAAAAGAAGAGAAACCAAGAGAAGAGAAAAGAAGAGAAATGAAGAGAAAAGAAGAGAAAAGAGAAAAGAAGTGAAAATAAGAGAAAAGAAAAGAAGAGTAAAGAGAAAAGAGAAAAGAAGACAAAAGAAGAGAAATGAAGAGAAACGAGAAAATAGAAGAGGGAAACAAGAGAAAAGAAGAGAAAAGAGAAAAGAAGGCAAAAGAATAGAAAAGAGAAGACAGAAAAGAAGAGAAAACAAGAGAAAAGAGAAAAGAAGAGAAAAGAGAAAATAAGACAAAAGAATAGAAAAGAGAAAACAGAAAAGAAGAGAAAACAAGAGAAAAGAGAAAAGAAGAGAAATGAAGAGAAAACAGAAAATAGAAAAGAGAAAAGAAGAGAATAGAAGAGAAAAGAAAATAGACAAAAGAATAGAAAAGGGAAAACAGAAAAGAAGAGAAAAGAAGAGAAATGAAGAGAAAAGAGAAAAGAGAAAAGAAGAGAAAAGAGAAAAGAGAAAAGAAGAGAAACCAAGAGAAGAGAAAAGAAGAGAAATGAAGAGAAAAGAAGAGAAAAGAGAAAAGAAGTGAAAACAAGAGAAAAGAAAAGAAGAGTCAAGAGAAAAGAGAAAAGAAGTGAATAGAAGAGAAAAGATAAAAAAGACAAAAGAATAGAAAAGGGAAAACAGAACAGAAGAGAAAAGAAGAGAAATGAAAAAAGAGAACAGAAGTGAAAAGGAGAAATTAGAAAAGCGAAAAGAAGAGAATAGAATGGAAAACAGAAAATAAGAGAAAAGAAAAGAAGTGAAAAGTGAAAAGAGAAATGAGAATATGGAAAACAAAGTGAAAAGAAGTGAAACAAGAAAAGAAAAACGAGAAAAGAAGAGAATAGAGATACGAGAAAAGGGAAAAGTTGAGAAAATAAGAGAAAAGAGAAAAGAAGAGAAATGAAGAGAAAAGAAGAGAAAAGAGAACAGAAGAGAAGAGAGAAAAGAGAAAAGAAGAGAAGCCAAGAGAAGAGAAAAGAAGAGAAATGAAGAGAAAAGGGAAAAGTTGAGAAAAGAAGAGAAAAGAGAAAAGAAGAGAAAAGAAGAGAAAAGAGAAATGAGAAGAGAAGAAAATAAGAAAGGAAAAGAAGAGAAATGAAATAAAAATGGAAATGAGAGAAAAGAGAAAAGAAGAGAAATGATGAGAAAAGATAAAAAAGAAAGGGGTAAAGAAGAGAAAACAAGAGAAAAGAGAAAAGAAGAGAAATGAACAGAAATGAAGAGAAAAGAGAAAAGAAGAGAAAAGAGAAAAGAAGAGATAAGAAGAGAAAAGAAGAGAAAAGATAAAGGGGTAAAGAAGAGATAAGAAGAGAAAAGAGAAAAGGAGAGAAATGAAGAGAAAAGAGATAAGAGAAAAGAAGAGAAAAGAGAAAAGAAGAGAAACCAAGAGAAGAGAAAAGAAGAGAAATGAAGAGAAAAGAAGAGAAAAGACAAAAGAAAAAGGGAGAGAAAACAAGAGAAAATAGAAAAGAATAGAAAAGAGAAAGGGGTAAAGGAGAGAGAAGAAGAGAAACGAGAAAAGATTAGGAATGAAGAGAAAAGAGAAAACAGAAAAGAGAAACAAGAGAAAAGAAGAGAAAAGAGAAAAGAAGAAAAAAGAATAGAAAAGAGAAAACAGAAAAGAAGAGAAAACAAGAGAACAGAGAAAAGAAGAGAAATGAAGAGAAAACAGAAAATAGAAAAGAGAAAACAAGAGAATAGAAGAGAAAAGAGAAAAAAGATAAAAAAAAGAAAAGAGAAAAGTGAAAAGAAGAGAAACCAAGAGAAGAGAAAAGAAGAGAAATGAAGAGAAAAGAAGAGAAAAGAGAAAAGAAGTGAAAATAAGAGAAAAGAAAAGAAGAGTAAAGAGAAAAGAGAAAAGAAGACAAAAGAAGAGAAATGAAGAGAAACGAGAAAATAGAAGAGGGAAACAAGAGAAAAGAAGAGAAAAGAGAAAAGAAGGCAAAAGAATAGAAAAGAGAAGACAGAAAAGAAGAGAAAACAAGAGAAAAGAGAAAAGAAGAGAAAAGAGAAAATAAGACAAAAGAATAGAAAAGAGAAAACAGAAAAGAAGAGAAAACCAGAGAAAAGAGAAAAGAAGAGAAATGAAGAGAAAACAGAAAATAGAAAAGAGAAAAGAAGAGAATAGAAGAGAAAAGGAAATAGACAAAAGAATAGAAAAGGGAAAACAGAAAAGAAGAGAAAAGAAGAGAAATGAAGAGAAAAGAGAAAAGAGAAAAGAAGAGAAAAGAGAAAAGAGAAAAGAAGAGAAACCAAGAGAAGAGAAAAGAAGAGAAATGAAGAGAAAAGAAGAGAAAAGAGAAAAGAAGTGAAAATAAGAGAAAAGAAAAGAAGAGTAAAGAGAAAAGAGAAAAGAAGACAAAAGAAGAGAAATGAAGAGAAACGAGAAAATAGAAGAGGGAAACAAGAGAAAAGAAGAGAAAAGAGAAAAGAAGGCAAAAGAATAGAAAAGAGAAGACAGAAAAGAAGAGAAAACAAGAGAAAAGAGAAAAGAAGAGAAAAGAGAAAATAAGACAAAAGAATAGAAAAGAGAAAACAGAAAAGAAGAGAAAACAAGAGAAAAGAGAAAAGAAGAGAAATGAAGAGAAAACAGAAAATAGAAAAGAGAAAAGAAGAGAATAGAAGAGAAAAGAAAATAGACAAAAGAATAGAAAAGGGAAAACAGAAAAGAAGAGAAAAGAAGAGAAATGAAGAGAAAAGAGAAAAGAGAAAAGAAGAGAAAAGAGAAAAGAGAAAAGAAGAGAAACCAAGAGAAGAGAAAAGAAGAGAAATGAAGAGAAAAGAAGAGAAAAGAGAAAAGAAGTGAAAACAAGAGAAAAGAAAAGAAGAGTCAAGAGAAAAGAGAAAAGAAGTGAATAGAAGAGAAAAGATAAAAAAGACAAAAGAATAGAAAAGGGAAAACAGAACAGAAGAGAAAAGAAGAGAAATGAAAAAAGAGAACAGAAGTGAAAAGGAGAAATTAGAAAAGCGAAAAGAAGAGAATAGAATGGAAAACAGAAAAGAAGAGAAAAGAAAAGAAGAGAAAAGTGAAAAGAGAAATGAGAATATGGAAAACAAAGTGAAAAGAAGTGAAACAAGAAAAGAAAAACGAGAAAAGAAGAGAATTGAGATACGAGAAAAGGGAAAAGTTGAGAAAATAAGAGAAAAGAGAAAAGAAGAGAAATGAAGAGAAAAGAAGAGAAAAGAGAACAGAAGAGAAGAGAGAAAAGAGAAAAGAAGAGAAGCCAAGAGAAGAGAAAAGAAGAGAAAAGAAGAGTAAAGAGAAAAGAGAAAAGAAGAGAAATGAAGAGAAATGAAGAAAAAAGAGAAAATAGAAAAGAGAATAGAAGAGAAAAGAGAAAAGAGAAAAAAGACAAAAGAATAGAAAAGAGAAAACAGAAAAGAAGAGAAAACAAGAGAAATGAAAAAAGAGAAAAGAAGAGAAAAGAGAACAGAACAGAAATGATGAGAAAAGAAGAAAAAAGAAAAGAGAAACGAAGACAAAACAAGAGAGAAGAGAAAAAAGAAAGGGGTAAAGATGAGAAAACAAGAGACAAAAGCAAAGAATAGAAATGAAGAGAAATTAATAGAAAACAGAAAAGAGAAAAGAAGAGAAAACAAGAGAAATGAGAAAAGAAGAGGTAAGAAGAGAAAAGAAGAGAAAAGAGAAAGGGGTAAAGAAGAGAGAAGAAGAGAAACGAGAAAAGAAGAGAAATGAAGAGAATCGAGAAAATAGAAGAGGGAAACAAGAGAAAAGAAGAGAAAAGAGAAAAGAAGACAAAAGAATAGAAAAGAGAAAACAGAAAAGAAGTGAAAACAAGAGGAATGAAAAAAGAGAAAAGAGAATAGAAGAGACAACAAGAGAAAAGAGAAACAAAGAGGTAAGAAGAGAAAAGAAGAGAAAAGAGAAAGGGGTAATGAAGAGAAAAGAAGAGAAAAGAGAAAAGAAGAGAAAAGAAGAGAAAAGAGAAAAGAGAAAAAAAGAGAAAAGAGAAAGGAGAAAAGAAGAGAAACCAAGAGAAGAGAAAGAAGAGAAATGAAGAGAAAAGAAGAGAAAAGAGAAAAGAAGTGAAAACAAGAGAAAAGAAAAGAAGAGTAAAGAGAAAAGAGAAAAGAAGAGAATAGAAGAGAAAAGATAAAAAAAGACAAAAGAATAGAAAAGGGAAAACAGAACAGAAGAGAAAAGAAGAGAAATGAAAAAAGAGAAAAGAAGACAAAAGAAGAGAAAAGGAGAAATTAGAAAAGTGAAAAGAAGAGAATAGAACGGAAAAAAGATAAGAAGAGAAAAGAAAAGAAGAGAAAAGTGAAAAGAGAAATGAGAATATGGAAAACAAAGTGAAAACAAGCGAAACAAGAAAAGAAAAACGAACAAAGTAGAGAAAAGAAGAGAATAGAGATACGAGAAAAGGGAAAAGTTGAGAAAATAAGAGAAACGAGAAAAGAAAAGTAGAGAAAAGAGAAATGAGAAAAGAAGAAAATAAGAAAGGAAAAGAAAAGAAATGAAGTAAAAATGGAAAGGAGAGAAAAGAGAAAAGAAGAGAAATGATGAGAAATGAAGAGAAAAGGGAAAAGTTGAGAAAAGAAGAGAAAAGAGAAAAGAAGAGAAAAGAAGAGAAAAGAGAAATGAGAAGAGAAGAAAATAAGAAAGGAAAAGAAGAGAAATGAAATAAAAATGGAAATGAGAGAAAAGAGAAAAGAAGAGAAATGATGAGAAAAGATAAAAAAGAAAGGGGTAAAGAAGAGAAAACAAGAGAAAAGGGAAAAGAAGAGAAATGAACAGAAATGAAGAGAAAAGAGAAAAGAAGAGAAAAGAGAAAAGAAGAGATAAGAAGAGAAAAGAAGAGAAAAGATAAAGGGGTAAAGGAGAGATAAGAAGAGAAAAGAGAAAAGGAGAGAAATGAAGAGAAAAGAGAAAAGAGAAAAGAAGAGAAAAGAGAAAAGAAGAGAAACCAAGAGAAGAGAAAAGAAGAGAAATGAAGAGAAAAGAAGAGAAAAGACAAAAGAAAAAGGGAGAGAAAACAAGAGAAAATAGAAAAGAATAGAAAAGAGAAAGGGGTAAAGGAGAGAGAAGAAGAGAAACGAGAAAAGATTAGGAATGAAGAGAAAAGAGAAAACAGAAAAGAGAAACAAGAGAAAAGAAGAGAAAAGAGAAAAGAAGAAAAAAGAATAGAAAAGAGAAAACAGAAAAGAAGAGAAAACAAGAGAAAAGAGAAAAGAAGAGAAATGAAGAGAAAACAGAAATTAGAAAAGAGAAAACAAGAGAATAGAAGAGAAAAGAGAAAAAAGACAAAAGAAAAGAAAAGAGAAAAGTGAAAAGAAGAGAAACCAAGAGAAGAGAAAAGAAGAGAAATGAAGAGAAAAGAAGAGAAAAGAGAAAAGAGAAAAGAAGTGAAAATAAGAGAAAAGAAAAGAAGAGTAAAGAGAAAAGAGAAAAGAAGACAAAAGAATAGAAATGAAGAGAAAAGAGAAAATAGAAAAGAGAAACAAGAGAAAAGAAGAGAAAAGAGAAAAGAAGGCAAAAAAATAGAAAAGAGAAGACAGAAAAGAAGAGAAAACAAGAGAAAAGAGAAAAGAGAAAAGAAGAGAAAAGTGAAAAGAGAAATGAGAATATGGAAAACAAAGTGAAAACAAGCGAAACAAGAAAAGAAAAACGAACAAAGTAGAGAAAAGAAGAGAATAGAGATACGAGAAAAGGGAAAAGTTGAGAAAATAAGAGAAACGAGAAAAGAAAAGTAGAGAAAAGAGAAATGAGAAAAGAAGAAAATAAGAAAGGAAAAGAAAAGAAATGAAGTAAAAATGGAAAGGAGAGAAAAGAGAAAAGAAGAGAAATGATGAGAAAAGAGAAAAGAAGGCAAAAGAATAGAAAAGAGAAGACAGAAAAGAAGAGAAAACAAGAGAAAAGAGAAAAGAGAAAAGAAGAGAAAACAGAAAATAAGACAAAAGAATAGAAAAGAGAAAACAGAAAAGAAGAGAAAACAAGAGAAAAGAGAAAAGAAGAGAAATGAAGAGAAAACAGAAAATAGAAAAGAGAAAAGAAGAGAATAGAAGAGAAAAGAAAAAAGACAAAAGAATAGAAAAGGGAAAACAGAAAAGAAGAGAAAAGAAGAGAAATGAAAAGAGAGAAAAGAGAAAAGAGAAAAGAAGAGACAACAAGAGAAAAGAGAAACAAAGAGGTAAGAAGAGAAAAGAAGAGAAAAGAGAAAGGGGTAATGAAGAGAAAAGAAGAGAAAAGAGAAAAGAGAAAAGAAGAGAAAAGAGAAAAGAGAAAAGAAGAGAAACCAAGAGAAGAGAAAAGAAGAGAAATGAAGAGAAAAGAAGATAAAAGAGAAAAGAAGTGAAAACAAGAGAAAAGAAAAGAAGAGTAAAGAGAAAAGAGAAAAGAAGTGAATAGAAGATAAAAGATAAAAAAGACAAAAGAATAGAAAAGGGAAAACAGAACAGAAGAGAAAAGAAGAGAAATGAAAAAAGAGAACAGAAGTGAAAAGGAGAAATTAGAAAAGCGAAAAGAAGAGAATAGAATGGAAAACAGAAAAGAAGAGAAAAGAAAAGAAGAGAAAAGTGAAAAGAGAAATGAGAATATGGAAAACAAAGTGAAAAGAAGTGAAACAAGAAAAGAAAAACGAGAAAAGAAGAGAATAGAGATACGAGAAAAGGGAAAAGTTGAGAAAATAAGAGAAAAGAGAAAAGAAGAGAAATGAAGAGAAAAGAAGAGAAAAGAGAACAGAAGAGAAGAGAGAAAAGAGAAAAGAAGAGAAGCCAAGAGAAGAGAAAAGAAGAGAAATGAAGAGAAATGAAGAGAAAAGAGAAAATAGAAAAGAGAAAAGAAGAGAATAGAAGAGAAAAGAGAAAAGAGAAAAAAGACAAAAGAATAGAAAAGAGAAAACAGAAAAGAAGAGAAAACAAGAGAAATGAAAAAAGAGAAAAGAAGAGAAAAGAGAAAAGAACAGAAATGATGAGAAAAGAAGAAAAAAGAAAAGAGAAACGAAGACAAAACAAGAGAGAAGAGAAAAAAGAAAGGGGTAAAGATGAGAAAACAAGAGACAAAAGCAAAGAATAGAAATGAAGAGAAATTAATAGAAAACAGAAAAGAGAAAAGAAGAGAAAACAAGAGAAATGAGAAAAGAAGAGGTAAGAAGAGAAAAGAAGAGAAAAGAGAAAGGGGTAAAGAAGAGAGAAGAAGAGAAACGAGAAAAGAAGAGAAATGAAGAGAAACGAGAAAAGAGAAGAGGGAAACAAGAGAAAAGAAGTGAAAAGAGAAAAGAAGACAAAAGAATAGAAAAGAGAAAACAGAAAAGAAGTGAAAACAAGAGGAATGAAAAAAGAGAAAAGAGAAAAGAGAAAAGAAGAGACAACAAGAGAAAAGAGAAACAAAGAGGTAAGAAGAGAAAAGAAGAGAAAAGAGAAAGGGGTAATGAAGAGAAAAGAAGAGAAAAGAGAAAAGAAGAGAAAAGAGAAAAGAGAAAAAAAGAGAAAAGAGAAAGGAGAAAAGAAGAGAAACCAAGAGAAGAGAAAGAAGAGAAATGAAGAGAAAAGAAGAGAAAAGAGAAAAGAAGAGAATAGAAGAGAAAAGATAAAAAAGACAAAAGAATAGAAAAGGGAAAACAGAACAGAAGAGAAAAGAAGAGAAATGAAAAAAGAGAAAAGAAGACAGAAGAAGAGAAAAGGAGAAATTACAAAAGCGAAAAGAAGAGAATAGAACGGAAAAGAGAAAAGAAGAGAAAAGAAAAGAAGAGAAAAGTGAAAAGAGAAATGAGAATATGGAAAACAAAGTGAAAACAAGCGAAACAAGAAAAGAAAAACGAGCAAAGTAGAGAAAAGAAAAGAATAGAGATACGAGAAAAGGGAAAAGTTGAGAAAAGAAGTGAAAAGAGAAAAGAAGAGAAAAGAAGAGAAAAGAGAAATGAAAAGAGAAGAAAATAAGAAAGGAAAAGAAGAGAAATGAAATAAAAATGGAAAGGAGAGAAAAGAGAAAAGAAGAGAAATGATGAGAAATGAAGAGAAAAGAGAAAAGAAGAGAAAAGAAGAGAAAAGAGAAAAGAAGAGATAAGAAGAGAAAAGAATAGAAAAGAGAAAAGAGGAATGAGAATATGGAAAACAAAGTGAAAACAAGCGAAACAAGAAAAGAAAAATGAGAAAAGTAGAGAAAAGAAGAGAATAGAGATACGAGAAAAGGGAAAAGTTGAGAAAAGAAGAGAAAAGAGAAAAGAAGAGAAAAGAAGAGAAAAGAGAAATGAGAAGAGAAGAAAATAAGAAAGGAAAAGAAGAGAAATGAAATAAAAATGGAAATGAGAGAAAAGAGAAAAGAAGAGAAATGATGAGAAAAGATAAAAAAGAAAGGGGTAAAGAAGAGAAAACAAGAGAAAAGAGAAAAGAAGAGAAATGAAGAGAAAAGAGAAAAGAAGAGAAAAGAGAAAAGAAGAGATAAGAAGAGAAAAGAAGAGAAAAAATAAAGGGGTAAAGAAGAGATAAGAAGAGAAAAGAGAAAAGGAGAGAAATGAAGAGAAAAGAGAAAAGAGAAAAGAAGAGAAAAGAGAAAAGAAGAGAAACCAAGAGAAGAGAAAAGAAGAGAAATGATGAGAAAAGAAGAGAAAAGACAAAAGAAAAAGGGAGAGAAAACAAGAGAAAATAGAAAAGAATAGAAAAGAGAAAGGGGTAAAGGAGAGAGAAGAAGAGAAACGAGAAAAGATTAGGAATGAAGAGAAAAGAGAAAACAGAAAAGAGAAACAAGAGAAAAGAAGAGAAAAGAGAAAAGAAGAAAAAAGAATAGAAAAGAGAAAACAGAAAAGAAGAGAAAACAAGAGAAAAGAGAAAAGAAGAGAAATGAAGAGAAAACAGAAAATAGAAAAGAGAAAACAAGAGAATAGAAGAGAAAAGAGAAAAAAGACAAAAGAAAAGAAAAGAGAAAAGTGAAAAGAAGAGAAACCAAGAGAAGAGAAAAGAAGAGAAATGAAGAGAAAAGAAGAGAAAAGAGAAAAGAGAAAAGAAGTGAAAATAAGAGAAAAGAAAAGAAGAGTAAAGAGAAAAGAGAAAAGAAGACAAAAGAAGAGAAATGAAGAGAAAAGAGAAAATAGAAAAGAGAAACAAGAGAAAAGAGAAAAGAAGGCAAAAGAATAGAAAAGAGAAGACAGAAAAGAAGAGAAAAGTGAACATAAGACAAAAGAATAGAAAAGAGAAAACAGAAAAGAAGAGAAAACAAGAGAAAGAGAAAAGCAGAGAAATGAAGAGAAAACAGAAAATAGAAAAGAGAAAAGAAGAGAATAGAAGAGAAAAGAGAAAAAAGACAAAAGAATAGAAAAGGGAAAACAGAAAAGAAGAGAAAAGAAGAGAAATGAAGAGAAAAGAGAAAAGAGAAAAGAAGAGAAAAGAGAAAAGAGAAAAGAAGAGAAACCAAGAGAAGAGAAAAGAAGAGAAAAGAGAAAGGGGTAATGAAGAGAAAAGAAGAGAAAAGAGAAAAGAAGAGAAAAGAAGAGAAAAGAGAAAAGAGAAAAAAAGAGAAAAGAGAAAGGAGAAAAGAAGAGAAACCAAGAGAAGAGAAAGAAGAGAAATGAAGAGAAAAGAAGAGAAAAGAGAAAAGAAGTGAAAACAAGAGAAAAGAAAAGAAGAGTAAAGAGAAAAGAGAAAAGAAGAGAATAGAAGAGAAAAGATAAAAAAAGACAAAAGAATAGAAAAGGGAAAACAGAACACAAGAGAAATGAAAAAAGAGAACAGAAGAGAAAAGGAGAAATTAGAAAAGCGAAAAGAAGAGAATAGAATGGAAAACAGAAAAGAAGAGAAAAGAAAAGAAGAGAAAAGTGAAAAGAGAAATGAGAATATGGAAAACAAAGTGAAAAGAAGTGAAACAAGAAAAGAAAAACGGGAAAAGAAGAGAATAGAGATACGAGAAAAGGGAAAATTTGAGAAAATAAGAGAAAAGAGAAAAGAAGATAAATGAAAAGAAAAGAAGAGAAAAGAGAACAGAAGAGAAGAGAGAAAAGAGAAAAGAAGAGAAGCCAAGAGAAGAGAAAAGAAGAGAAATGAAGAGAAAAGAAGAGTAAAGAGAAAAGAGAAAAGAAGAGAAATGAAGAGAAATGAAGAGAAAAGAGAAAATAGAAAAGAGAATAGAAGAGAAAAGAGAAAAGAGAAAAAAGACAAAAGAATAGAAAAGAGAAAACAGAAAAGAAGAGAAAACAAGAGCAATGAAAAAAGAGAAAAGAAGAGAAAAGAGAAAAGAACAGAAATGATGAGAAAAGAAGAAAAAAGAAAAGAGAAACGAAGACAAAACAAGAGAGAAGAGAAAAAAGAAAGGGGTAAAGATGAGAAAACAAGAGACAAAAGCAAAGAATAGAAATGAAGAGAAATTAATAGAAAACAGAAAAGAGAAAAGAAGAGAAAACAAGAGAAATGAGAAAAGAAGAGGTAAGAAGAGAAAAGAAGAGAAAAGAGAAAGGGGTAAAGAAGAGAGAAGAAGAGAAACGAGAAAAGAAGAGAAATGAAGAGAAACGAGAAAAGAGAAGAGGGAAACAAGAGAAAAGAAGAGAAAAGAGAAAAGAAGACAAAAGAATAGAAAAGAGAAAACAGAAAAGAAGAGAAAACAAGAGAAAAGAGAAAAGCAGAGAAATGAAGAGAAAACAGAAAATAGAAAAGAGAAAAGAAGAGAATAGAAGAGAAAAGAGAAAAAAGACAAAAGAATAGAAAAGGGAAAACAGAAAAGAAGAGAAAAGAAGAGAAATGAAGAGAAAAGAGAAAAGAGAAAAGAAGAGAAAAGAGAAAAGAAGAGAAACCAAGAGAAGAGAAAAGAAGAGAAATGAAGAGAAAAGAAGAGAAAAGAGAAAAGAAGTGAAAACAAGAGAAAAGAAAAGAAGAGTAAAGAGAAAAGAGAAAAGAAGTGAATAGAAGAGAAAAGATAAAAAAGACAAAAGAATAGAAAAGGGAAAACAGAACAGAAGAGAAAAGAAGAGAAATGAAAAAAGAGAACAGAAGAGAAAAGGAGAAATTAGAAAAGCGAAAAGAAGAGAATAGAATGGAAAACAGAAAAGAAGAGGAAAGAAAAGAAGAGAAAAGTGCAAAGAGAAATGAGAATATGGAAAACAAAGTGAAAAGAAGTGAAACAAGAAAAGAAAAACGAGAAAAGAAGAGAATAGAGATACGAGAAAAGGGAAAAGTTGAGAAAATAAGAGAAAAGAGAAAAGAAGAGAAATGAAGAGAAAAGAAGAGCAAAGAGAACAGAAGTGAAGAGAGAAAAGAGAAAAGAAGAGAAGCCAAGAGAAGAGAAAAGAAGAGAAATGAAGAGAAAAGAAGAGCAAAGAGAACAGAAGTGAAGAGAGAAAAGAGAAAAGAAGAGAAGCCAAGAGAAGAGAAAAGAAGAGAAATGAAGAGAAAAGAAGAGTAAAGAGAAAAGAGAAAAGAAGAGAAATGAAGAGAAATGAAGATAAAAGAGAAAATAGAAAAGAGAAAAGAAGAGAATAGAAGAGAAAAGAGAAAAGAGAAAAAAGACAAAAGAATAGAAAAGAGAAAACAGAAAAGAAGAGAAAACAAGAGAAATGAAAAAAGAGAAAAGAAGAGAAAAGAGAAAAGAACAGAAATGATGAGAAAAGAAGAAAAAAGAAAAGAGAAACGAAGACAAAACAAGAGAGAAGAGAAAAAAGAAAGGGGTAAAGATGAGAAAACAAGAGACAAAAGCAAAGAATAGAAATGAAGAGAAATTAATAGAAAACAGAAAAGAGAAAAGAAGAGAAAACAAGAGAAATGAGAAAAGAAGAGGTAAGAAGAGAAAAGAAGAGAAAAGAGAAAGGGGTAAAGAAGAGAGAAGAAGAGAAACGAGAAAAGAAGAGAAATGAAGAGAAACGAGAAAAGAGAAAAAAAGAGAAAAGAGAAAGGAGAAAAGAAGAGACAACAAGAGAAAAGAGAAACAAGGAGGTAAGAAGAGAAAAGAAGAGAAAAGAGAAAGGGGTAATGAAGAGAAAAGAAGAGAAAAGAGAAAAGAGAAAAGAAGAGAAAAGAGAAAAGAGAAAAGAAGAGAAACCAAGAGAAGAGAAAAGAAGAGAAATGAAGAGAAAAGAAGATAAAAGAGAAAAGAAGTGAAAACAAGAGAAAAGAAAAGAAGAGTAAAGAGAAAAGAGAAAAGAAGTGAATAGAAGATAAAAGATAAAAAAGACAAAAGAATAGAAAAGGGAAAACAGAACAGAAGAGAAAAGAAGAGAAATGAAAAAAGAGAACAGAAGTGAAAAGGAGAAATTAGAAAAGCGAAAAGAAGAGAATAGAATGGAAAACAGAAAAGAAGAGAAAAGAAAAGAAGAGAAAAGTGAAAAGAGAAATGAGAATATGGAAAACAAAGTGAAAAGAAGTGAAACAAGAAAAGAAAAACGAGAAAAGAAGAGAATAGAGATACGAGAAAAGGGAAAAGTTGAGAAAATAAGAGAAAAGAGAAAAGAAGAGAAATGAAGAGAAAAGAAGAGAAAAGAGAACAGAAGAGAAGAGAGAAAAGAGAAAAGAAGAGAAGCCAAGAGAAGAGAAAAGAAGAGAAATGAAGAGAAATGAAGAGAAAAGAGAAAATAGAAAAGAGAAAAGAAGAGAATAGAAGAGAAAAGAGAAAAGAGAAAAAAGACAAAAGAATAGAAAAGAGAAAACAGAAAAGAAGAGAAAACAAGAGAAATGAAAAAAGAGAAAAGAAGAGAAAAGAGAAAAGAACAGAAATGATGAGAAAAGAAGAAAAAAGAAAAGAGAAACGAAGACAAAACAAGAGAGAAGAGAAAAAAGAAAGGGGTAAAGATGAGAAAACAAGAGACAAAAGCAAAGAATAGAAATGAAGAGAAATTAATAGAAAACAGAAAAGAGAAAAGAAGAGAAAACAAGAGAAATGAGAAAAGAAGAGGTAAGAAGAGAAAAGAAGAGAAAAGAGAAAGGGGTAAAGAAGAGAGAAGAAGAGAAACGAGAAAAGAAGAGAAATGAAGAGAAACGAGAAAAGAGAAGAGGGAAACAAGAGAAAAGAAGTGAAAAGAGAAAAGAAGACAAAAGAATAGAAAAGAGAAAACAGAAAAGAAGTGAAAACAAGAGGAATGAAAAAAGAGAAAAGAGAAAAGAGAAAAGAAGAGACAACAAGAGAAAAGAGAAACAAAGAGGTAAGAAGAGAAAAGAAGAGAAAAGAGAAAGGGGTAATGAAGAGAAAAGAAGAGAAAAGAGAAAAGAAGAGAAAAGAGAAAAGAGAAAAAAAGAGAAAAGAGAAAGGAGAAAAGAAGAGAAACCAAGAGAAGAGAAAGAAGAGAAATGAAGAGAAAAGAAGAGAAAAGAGAAAAGAAGAGAATAGAAGAGAAAAGATAAAAAAGACAAAAGAATAGAAAAGGGAAAACAGAACAGAAGAGAAAAGAAGAGAAATGAAAAAAGAGAAAAGAAGACAGAAGAAGAGAAAAGGAGAAATTACAAAAGCGAAAAGAAGAGAATAGAACGGAAAAGAGAAAAGAAGAGAAAAGAAAAGAAGAGAAAAGTGAAAAGAGAAATGAGAATATGGAAAACAAAGTGAAAACAAGCGAAACAAGAAAAGAAAAACGAGCAAAGTAGAGAAAAGAAAAGAATAGAGATACGAGAAAAGGGAAAAGTTGAGAAAAGAAGTGAAAAGAGAAAAGAAGAGAAAAGAAGAGAAAAGAGAAATGAAAAGAGAAGAAAATAAGAAAGGAAAAGAAGAGAAATGAAATAAAAATGGAAAGGAGAGAAAAGAGAAAAGAAGAGAAATGATGAGAAATGAAGAGAAAAGAGAAAAGAAGAGAAAAGAAGAGAAAAGAGAAAAGAAGAGATAAGAAGAGAAAAGAATAGAAAAGAGAAAAGAGGAATGAGAATATGGAAAACAAAGTGAAAACAAGCGAAACAAGAAAAGAAAAATGAGAAAAGTAGAGAAAAGAAGAGAATAGAGATACGAGAAAAGGGAAAAGTTGAGAAAAGAAGAGAAAAGAGAAAAGAAGAGAAAAGAAGAGAAAAGAGAAATGAGAAGAGAAGAAAATAAGAAAGGAAAAGAAGAGAAATGAAATAAAAATGGAAATGAGAGAAAAGAGAAAAGAAGAGAAATGATGAGAAAAGATAAAAAAGAAAGGGGTAAAGAAGAGAAAACAAGAGAAAAGAGAAAAGAAGAGAAATGAAGAGAAAAGAGAAAAGAAGAGAAAAGAGAAAAGAAGAGATAAGAAGAGAAAAGAAGAGAAAAAATAAAGGGGTAAAGAAGAGATAAGAAGAGAAAAGAGAAAAGGAGAGAAATGAAGAGAAAAGAGAAAAGAGAAAAGAAGAGAAAAGAGAAAAGAAGAGAAACCAAGAGAAGAGAAAAGAAGAGAAATGATGAGAAAAGAAGAGAAAAGACAAAAGAAAAAGGGAGAGAAAACAAGAGAAAATAGAAAAGAATAGAAAAGAGAAAGGGGTAAAGGAGAGAGAAGAAGAGAAACGAGAAAAGATTAGGAATGAAGAGAAAAGAGAAAACAGAAAAGAGAAACAAGAGAAAAGAAGAGAAAAGAGAAAAGAAGAAAAAAGAATAGAAAAGAGAAAACAGAAAAGAAGAGAAAACAAGAGAAAAGAGAAAAGAAGAGAAATGAAGAGAAAACAGAAAATAGAAAAGAGAAAACAAGAGAATAGAAGAGAAAAGAGAAAAAAGACAAAAGAAAAGAAAAGAGAAAAGTGAAAAGAAGAGAAACCAAGAGAAGAGAAAAGAAGAGAAATGAAGAGAAAAGAAGAGAAAAGAGAAAAGAGAAAAGAAGTGAAAATAAGAGAAAAGAAAAGAAGAGTAAAGAGAAAAGAGAAAAGAAGACAAAAGAAGAGAAATGAAGAGAAAAGAGAAAATAGAAAAGAGAAACAAGAGAAAAGAGAAAAGAAGGCAAAAGAATAGAAAAGAGAAGACAGAAAAGAAGAGAAAAGTGAACATAAGACAAAAGAATAGAAAAGAGAAAACAGAAAAGAAGAGAAAACAAGAGAAAGAGAAAAGCAGAGAAATGAAGAGAAAACAGAAAATAGAAAAGAGAAAAGAAGAGAATAGAAGAGAAAAGAGAAAAAAGACAAAAGAATAGAAAAGGGAAAACAGAAAAGAAGAGAAAAGAAGAGAAATGAAGAGAAAAGAGAAAAGAGAAAAGAAGAGAAAAGAGAAAAGAGAAAAGAAGAGAAACCAAGAGAAGAGAAAAGAAGAGAAAAGAGAAAGGGGTAATGAAGAGAAAAGAAGAGAAAAGAGAAAAGAAGAGAAAAGAAGAGAAAAGAGAAAAGAGAAAAAAAGAGAAAAGAGAAAGGAGAAAAGAAGAGAAACCAAGAGAAGAGAAAGAAGAGAAATGAAGAGAAAAGAAGAGAAAAGAGAAAAGAAGTGAAAACAAGAGAAAAGAAAAGAAGAGTAAAGAGAAAAGAGAAAAGAAGAGAATAGAAGAGAAAAGATAAAAAAAGACAAAAGAATAGAAAAGGGAAAACAGAACACAAGAGAAATGAAAAAAGAGAACAGAAGAGAAAAGG